>NC_081139.1:29333632-29483632 GCF_958295425.1 Solea solea
CCCAGTACAACCCACTCCCCTACCTCAGGACTCAGTCCTTTCATCATTTTGTGATGTTTTGATCGTTTTTCATGTACGTGACAGAGAGGAAATGTGATATAACATCAGAGCACAATTAGCAGAGTTGAAATAGCTCTCCCAGCATCGGCTCCCGCTCTCCTTAAAACACAGAGACATGCAGCAGGATGATGACATTTAGACGAAAGCTGTTGCAAGAAGACAAAGCTGGACAAAAGATGTTGATAAAAAATGTCTTGCTGCTCACGGGAGAAGCAGAAGTTCCTCCTGTAGCGTTTACAGCGTTGTCCCCGTGAGGCCAGAGCTTCACCACTGATGTCCGTGTAAATAAAGGTTCACTGTAATGGACACAGAGCGGAGACATGAGTCCAATGAGCCGCCGCGAGGGACATTGTTCCTCCAGTCTGTCTAAGTGTATAAATAATGGAGATGAAAAGGAAATGATGTCGGGTGGTGGAGTGACCCCGGGTTCTCCCACAACTCTCGTCCTCAGCGTTCACTTAAATGTGGCAGGACAGCGAGTGATGTTCAGCCATTTACAATAAACAGCCCGATCAATTTTTATGCACTGGTTTTACTTCTGACACTGAATTGTATCTCACTGATACACACGAGCTGTGGGAGGACAGACAGATACTCTGCTGCTGTTCTTAGACCTCGCGGGGTTTGTCATTAAGTCTTCATGCATGTATGGATTATTTGGTTATTATAGGTTCAGGGATTAATTTTCAATGTTGACACATTTCCACGTGCCTCTTTTAATTGGACTTCTGTCCTCGTCTCAGAGTAAAGTGCTCGCGGTGAATTGATTTATTGATTCTGCTTCACCAGGTGGCGATATGTTAGGTTACTTTATTAGTGTGAGATTATTAGGTGTTAGCTATTTTCCAGTTGACCTTTTATGGTTTGTCATAGATCAACTTAAGAGCCATTCTGTGTCCTTCTCACATTCAATGACTTCAATGACTTCAATGATGAATTTGTCCATGTTTTTCTTCTTTGAAAGTGCTTCTTCCATAATTTCCAGATCAAAGATTTAGGTGTTATTTTGGTGTGTTATTGTTAGAATATTGGACTGCTTTGGGCAATGTTCTGCTGGGTCAAACCGTGGCTCCTGCCGTCCATGTGGACGTTGCTTTGACGTGTACCAGCTAGCTCCCTTTCATGGAAACTGTCTTCCCTGATGGCTTTGGCCTCTTTCAGCAGGATACTGCAACGTTCCATGAAGCAAACATGGTTCCGGAACGGTTTGAGGAGCACGACAACAAGTTTGACAGATCTCCATCCAATCGGGCATCAAGCTCTGGATATTACATGCATCAGATCCTCAGCAGTCACCACACGTCTTCAAACTAAAGCCTCAGAAAGGATCTCCCTGTTCCTGAAAAGAGATGTTTGCATTCAAACCCCACATCTCTGTCAGAGCTGTCAAAGGTCAGGCCCTCTGTGGTGTTGTGATCAACCCTGTGCCCTTCACATTTGCTCCCTCCTCGTACGGCCCTGTCCAGCTTGTCCACATCCAGTGACCTAACCCCTCCTCCTCCCTCCTCTTCCTCCCTCCTCTGCGTAGGAAATCGCTGACAAGCAGCTTTTTTTTTTTTTTTCTTAAGGCAACCTCAACATATTTGTTGTCGCACCCTTGGAGCGCGTTACTGATTCCCCTCGACCCCTGCAGCACAGACGACCTTGACTGCAGGAAATGAAATCTCTGGAATAACAGACGGATGAAAGAACAGCTGTCATGTAACTCTTTCTAGACGACTACAAGGTGTCGACCAAAAGTACAAACGTTCAGGTATCTGTACTTCAGTATTGAGTACAAACGTATACTTACTTTCCCTTCCTTACCTTCTGAGGTGCTGAAGGCACTGGAGAAGAACTGTACTCAAACACATCTGAACCTGTACACACACAGACTTCAACCATCTCTTATTAAGTGAATCCTGCAGTGGACGAGTGATGGAAGTCAATATAATGGACTCGCTCTCGCCGCCACGTTCCTCTATTCCAGTAACAGGCGAGATTATTCAGACACGGTTTAACTCCATAAGCTTAGTGAATGTTGCATGAATTGCATGGATATGCAGTTAAGTGTGTGCTAATATATAATTAACCATGAACAAGCTCCTCCTCACCACAGTGTCCTTCAGCTTCCACACACAGCTGGTGGCATGATTTTAAATAATGACCCGCACCGTCAGTCATTTCACGGGAGAAAACAGCCAGCGTGTCATTATCATGCTCAGACAGGTCTCGTGATGCACGCTTCCCCCAACTCATTTATAAATGATCACAGCGTATGATGCAGCCCGAGAAAGAGATTCACAAAAAAAAAGAAAAAAGAAGGAAAATCGTGTAGCTGTCCAAGTGGATTTCACTGACATGGTGCTTTATATAGAGCGGAGTGGACTTCAGAGTGCAGAGAGTGAGAGAGAATTTTGTTTGGTGTTGAACTGCACTGTTGTACCTTCAGGCTACAGCTGTGGACACACAGGTCCAAGTGTGACATCTATTTCATTGGCTTTCTGCTGCAGTATTTACTATTCCATTCCAGTACACTGTTAAAAACCCAACACACACGCCGTCTCCAGAGCCACAAATATGACATTTAAAGCTTCTTCTTTTTAAGATAAACAACGTCTACAGTCGGGAGTTCACTTTCACGTTTTCCATCATGAATCTTTCATTGTAGCGTCGTTCATTTTCTGCATAACGACGCTGTTAGCACCAGAAACCTCTGGAGGAATCATCAGCACGTGGAGCACTCGTCATGTTTTCCCTCTGAATGTCCCCAAGCATCATGTTGACAGTATAGTGTCTCTTGTAAAACTGCTAACTCGTGGCTCCAGCATTGGCAGCCATGTTAATAAACAACCTGATGTGTGTGTGTGTGTGTGTGTGTGTGTGTGTGTGCATTAAGTGCATTAAGAATACAGTGATCCCTCGTTTATCGCAGGGGTTACGCTCTAAAAATAACCCGCAACAGGCGAAATCTGCGAATTAGTCAGCTTTATTTTTTACAATTATTATTATATATAATTATATATTATTATTATGTTTTAACCCCTCAGCACACACTTTATACACTTTTCTCACATTTCTCTCAAAGTTCAAACCTTCGTAGATTTTAAAACATAAAAGTATTATAGAATGAAACCAAAAATCAAAACTTGTTTTCAGGCTCAAACATTTGTTTGAGAAATAAAAATATTAACGTTTTCCTAGCTATTAGAAATAACACATTTCATTTTAATGATCAACCTACGAGGACACATCATTATTATTATTATAATTATTAATAGTGACTCACGCGTTATAGTGAGGGACCACTGTACTACAGACCACCACATTACAGGGGTCAGACATAGTTACAGTCTATTGCTCGATCTTTGCATGGAAGAGAAACACTGATGACTGTTGAGTCAGAACATGACGTCCACCTGTCTGTCTGTCTGTCTGTCTGTCTGTCTCCAAAAACACTCACACCAAACAATGTGAAGAGTTAGCTTGTTCCAGGACGTCCCCCAAAACCTGGTCACAGATTGATGGTTAGTCTGTCAGTAAACTGGTCAGATCCATGACTCCCTCACCCTCTCATCAGGCCACATGTATTTGTCCCTTGTTAAAATTGCTCACATCTTCACTGATTATATCCACGACCTTGACATGCACCAATGTTGCGAGATAATGGACATTATTTGCTTCGTTGGCTCCTCCGTATTAAAAAGCAGAGCAGAAGCTACAATTAAGGTCGTTCTAATTTTGCCGGTCCATCTACAACCCCGCGTGCTCTGAGATCCAAAACGGTCCTCGGTTAAATTTTTTGACAAGACAATGGACGTGGGGGTAAAGCCAGGCACATTAACCTTGTCCATCCTCACGGAGCATCTGCTGCAGGGCGTCCTCCATCACGGCTGACCTTCCACCAGAGGCGTGACAGGTTCTCTGTCACACCTCAGCCTGGCAACGGGCTGTTGAGGAGGGGATGGAGTGCGAGCCCCGGTGTGCAGTTGAACTAAGGTGAACACTGTGTGCCACGGCACTGCGAGCTGCCAGCCCACCTGCTGACCGCGCTACGGCTGACAGCTACCTGGCATCGGCACGGAGCCGCATTACACTGCCAGCTGCCCTCTGTAGCAGGACTGCAAGACTTTGGACAATTATTTTCCAGGTCTGTTTCTTTAGAGGAAGTAGCAGAGCAATTACACTCACCATAGTGCAGTTTGTAGGAATAATATAGGATGTAAATGTTCAACTGGACCCAAACTGGTCTGGTCTGGACTGGTCTCATATGTTCCACAGTTCCCACACTCTAATTTAGACACCAGCAAGGAGACCACATTTAAGGTCTGTCAGCATAAAAGACATTCATGAGAGAAAGATCCAGGATGGTACTGGACATGGTGCCAAGGAGCCACCACCTGAAGTTGTTTAGGTCTGTGATGTAATAGGTCAACCTGAAAAAGGGCTAATACTAACAAGCTGAGGGCGGGCATGTTGCCACCTAGTGTACTGGAGTCGGACACGCTTCATTTAATGAATCGATTCCCCGCCCGTGCTGGGACGAGGACAGTAGACCAATTAAATTGTGCAGTGGAGCTCCAGCTGTAGGTCAACTTCAGTGAGCATGAAGACGAACTGAGCGTGTAGCCTGCCGATAAAAATCAGCAACAGGAGAAGAATGCAACGCAGTAAACGAAGGGTAACCCCGGGAGACACGCGGCAGCATTCCACGCTCTTTAATCGTCCCTCTGTGGTTGGAGGGTGGAGTTACTCCGCCCTTTAGGTGCCAGACCTCTGTGCTATGTACCCGAACAGAAGGATGCCAAAAAGTGCAACAGAACAGATTGGTTATTTCGGTTATTTTGGTTATTTCAGTGTCTTTCACGACAGTTTTCAACAGTCGAAACGCAAATAATTGCACAAACGCACCAAACTGATTTGAACTGTGCTGCTTGGTTGAAACAGGTTCTTGCAAAAAGCAGACTCACCAACAACATCCACCCGAGGTGTAAAGCTTAAGCAAGCTGCCACACAGGTTGTGTAAACAGTTACTTTAAATACCCAAGGTGACTCCAAGGTGGTGCCCACTGCCTCCTGTGTTCTGTGGGGGACTGTGGTGTGTAATGAGCTGTGGTGATTGATCAGAGGCTGGAAAGGGACTCATCAGCTGGAGCGCAGCCAGTAATGCCCATCAGTCAGCGTGGGACCGCGATCCGAGGCCAGCTGTAGTCAGACAAGAGCTGCAGGGAGCTCCTGCACCACACTGCTCACAACCTCTAAAAAACCAGATCCCACATCCTTTATTTTATTTCATGTTTCTTGGTGTGTGGTTTGTCTTCTGTGTGTGTTTATGCGGATTTGTGCCAGATTTGTTCAGCCGCTGCAGTGTGAGTGTGGTGTGTCATTTTCAGTTTGCTGAATAACTGTATGATTTGATAATTGCACGGAGCCACAGATAATAACAGCTGTGGAGAAACACACTCTCCTTTGTTTTTTTCCCTCTGTCGTCGGCTCACTGCTGCCTGTTTTTGCACCAGTTTACTTCTCGCCTCCATTGTTTTCACACTGTTATTGTGTGTGCGAGCGTCTCTGAGGGGTCCGTGTTCACCGGCACAGTAAGATTGCCTCTAAACGGGCTGCTGGTCTCTCTTAGTGGGGGATGCAGTAGCCATTATTCAGGCCCTGGCCTCCTCCCCGACAATCACCCATCCCCCATGACAATGAAGCTGGGCAGCAGTGGAAGCTCAGAGAGGCGAATATGACAGGCAGCAGGCGGCTGTGAATATGGATGGCGGTGCTGCTACTGGAGCCAGAGGTGGTTGTTTGGTGGAAGAGGAGAGGCAGGGGGCAGGGGCGGAGGGGCGGGGGGGGGGGGGGGGTCACAGAGGAAGCAGAGCAGACAGACAGACTCCCTTATGCTGAGCTCTCCCTCTGGAGAGCCTGTAGTTATGCTTAAGCGCCGTGGAGCATCCACAAAATGCTAGCACTCAGTGACTGCTCAGCACAGGATTACACATCTGAGACGCAACTTGACCCGCGGGCTCGGCACAGTGAAGTGCGACTAATACAGGAGATAAATAGACAATGCTTTTTCAGCTTACCAAGATATTTTTGGACAGTGCTTCGAACCTTTGTAGTAACACTTTGGGGACTGACATCGTTGGTTGAGAGACTCACTGGAGCTCCAGTGAGTCTCTCAACAAACAAATAAATTCACGTATTGATGCTTAAAAGCTGATACAGCCGCGTTTCAGACGACGTCAGCTTAGGAAAGTGGTTTTGGTGACTGGATTTGAGGACGCACTTGGGCAGATTGGGAGTGTTCCGACCTGAAGCTAGTGCCGTCTACCTGTGATGGCATCACAGGTCTGAAGTGGGTCCGTGTGTTGCCTCAGTCTTAGGTCGTTTTCACAGCCAATAGTCTCCAGGGTTGCAACATTCAGCCGGTCCCAGTTTGCTTTCACACTTAAGGGAAGCAAACCGAACCTTTGGAGTGACGTGTTCACCTCCTCGCCTGAGGCGGCGCTGCATCAAGAACTGCTGAAGGAGAAGAACAAGACAAACAATGAACAAGAAAACTCGCAAATTCTGTTTCTGGAAGAGCGGAACATGGAACTGCATCAAATCCATTTGTCTTGGTTTTTTATCGGCTATCGTTGTACACGCGCGTATATTTGGGTTGTGTTTACCCACAATGGCCTGCGCTGTAGTCCACTTCCTGCATGAACCAAGACCTACGTTTTTAGGCGGACCGCGCGTTTGGTTGCTCATTCACGCCTCCCCAAACTCCACTCACACACGTGTGTATACACTGATGTGAAACACATATAACTCCACTCACACACGTGTGTATACACTGATTTGGAACACATGTAACTCCTCTCACACACGTGATGTGGAACACATGTAACTCCACTCACACACGTGTGTATACACTGATGTGGAACACATGTAACTCCACTCACACACGTGTGTATACACTGATGTGGAACACATGTAACACCACTCACACACGTGTGTATACACTGATGTGGAACACATGTAACTCCACTCACACACGTGTGTATACACTGATGTGGAACACATGTAACTCCACTCACACACGTGATGTGGAAAACATGTAACCCCACTCACACACGTGTGTATACACTGATGGGGAACACATGTAACTCCACTCACACACGTGATGTGGAACACATGTAACCCCACTCACACACGTGTGTATACACTGATGTGGAACACATGTAACTCCACTCACACACGTGTGTATACACTGATGTGGAACACATGTAACTCCACTCACACACGTGATGAGGAACACATGTAACACCACTCACACACATGTGTATACACTGATGGGGAACACATGTAACTCCACTCACACACGTGATGTGGAACACATGTAACTCCACTTACACACGTGTGTATACACTGATGTGGAACACATGTAACTCCACTCACACACGTGATGTGGAAAACATGTAACCCCACTCACACACGTGTGTATACACTGATGGGGAACACATGTAACTCCACTCACACACGTGATATGGAACACATGTAACTCCACTTACACACGTGTGTATACACTGATGTGGAACACATGTAACTCCACTTACACACGTGTGTATACACTGATGTGGAACACATGTAACTCCACTCACACACGTGTGTATACACTGCTGTGGAACACATGTAACTCCACTCACATGTTCACATGTTTGTGCGGGAAAAGTAAGTTTCCTTGAATTACGCTGGACTCATCGCTGCCATCAATCAGCACCTCAGGAAATCACATCATATTACTGGCCCTTCACTAATGTCGTTAGCGGATATTGTTCTGAGGCGAAGTGTGGACTCGCCCAATGTGATTAAGCCCTATGATGAATTTGCTCTGTTGTTTGGAGACCGTTAACCGACTAGAATGATTGACCTGAACCAAGAGCCTTCTGGGCATTTATTGATGTTCCCCAAGTGTTATTCCTTTAATGACTGCACTCTGATCACTGCCAGCTTTATGGCTTGAGGGAAGCCAAGTTAGACTAAATGGAGTTTTAGAGGTTTTATGGTCACAAAACAGTTCCAGGCTACTGTGCACGCGTGTTTTGGCAGGGATTACTGCTGCTGCTGGAGTGTTTCGGCCCCCGGTGCCTGTTTTTTAGTGAATGTTTTTGATGACTGTGAGGGCTTTCACTTTAGGTAAAGGAGAGCCAAACGCCTCCAGGACTCAGTTTCAGTTCATCTGAGGATGTTAGGTCTCTCCTGGGTTGAAGCTTTGGCAGTTTCAGGCAAGACAGAGTGGTCAGGATGCACCGCTGGTACTTTCAGTTTATTTTCAGCAGCTTTCCAGAGATACAAGAAAGGGGGGAAGGGGGGGGTCAGAGGGTTGAGAATTACCCAGAGATTCAGGGTTTTTTTGTTAGTTTTTTTACTGGAAACTGTCCTTGCCTCTCACTTTCTATCCCTGCAGTAAATCCTGATGTGTTTGTGTGTTGGTGAATGTAGGCACTCTTCCTATGTAGGCAGAAGTGTATTCAATCAATCAGTGGGTTACCTGAGCACAAACGCAGTCCCACGAGTCACACAGACCCTTACCGCTTAAATGGATTCCCCTTGGCCATTTTGTCCGCGGCTGGGAATCGGGGAGACACATGCTCAGTGCAGACGGAATGTGTGGTAAAAAAATAAATCTATATAGTGTGTATTTTAGTGGCACCCGTCGTGTTTTCTCAACACATGTACGATCTGTGGCATAAGATCTTTTTGCATGTTTCCTTGTTCTTCCTGTTCAATTGCAAAATAATTCTGTCCATCCTTCCTCTTTATATTCTGATCGAACAGGTTAATTACGACGCTTTGTGTCCTTTAATATTAACACTACTACATCCCTCAGAAACCATCTCCACTCTCTGAAATCCCCGACAACAAAACAACCTCAGAACTAATGCCAGAGTCAGCAAAGCTCAGGATCTGTTTCTATTTTAAGCTTTTGTTGCATATATAATTATATTCTATATACACAGTAGATGCGCGTGTTTTTCCGTTAAGCTGTGAGCCAGAGACGTTCACAGTGCACACAGGGATGCGTGCACAGTGCTCTGCTGGTGTCCCCTCATGACACTTAAACTTTAATGCCTTTTTCATTTTAGGCCATGTTGAATTCCTCGGGGTTAACTAGCCAAACGACTACTAAAAGTAGACCGTAAAAAAGTGAAAGATATAAAAAATTTGACAATAAAATATGATTTCTCATTTTATATTATAGTCATATTATATATAAAACTCAATGTATTTAAAATGCTAGATTTGTTTTGTTTATATTAAATGCATATTTACGGAGGGGTATTAGGGCCAAATAAATAAAATAGTATAAATTCTGAGATTTAAGTCTGAGATTAAAGTCAGAATTCTGAGATAAAAAATCAGAATTCTGAGATTAAAAATCAGATTTCTGACGTTTTTTTTTTCTTTACTTTCTTTTTATTTGAATTTTTTCACATGTGATCCTAATCACATGTGAAACAAACTATATGTTCACATACTGTGCAGTTTTATTTCATATATCAATATTAGCTCATATGCAGAGGGAGAGATTCAGGAAAGCATATTAAACTAGAATAGCGGCTTCACTGTGCTGCTATTCTCCTCTTTTATTCTACGCTTCACGGAGCAGGACGCCTACGGCTTCTTTAACCATGTTGTGGTCAGAGGATCCACAAATACTTGACACTTAAAATGATGAAATGCTGATGGAAGCAACTGAAAACCATCAAGCAGGAAAAAGAGAAAGTTGAACATGCAGCAGATTCACCTGTTTGGTACAATCTTGTGGCATCTGTACGAGTCTCATTTGTAACGTGGGAGTTTTTAAATGGGAGCCAGAGTTTGTGTCTTGGTGTGATTGAACGCACTTGGAGGACGAAAATGAGCCCAAACTGTCGAGATCTGTTCTTAATCTATGACGGAGCGCGACGCCGCGTCTGTTTAGTATTCACTTTGAGTGTCTGCTCTGCACCGACGATGCACTGACAGCCTTTCAACTGTTGTGGGGGGAGGCGGGGGGTGGGGGTGTGTGTGTGTGTGTGTGTGTGTGTGTGTGTGGGGGGGGGGGGGGGAGAAGCATTGAAGATCCCTTTGCACAGTTGTTCCACCACACATTTACGTTCAAGGATCTGAGCCTGAGCGTGGCTGACAATATCACTTCATGACTCACTGTACGCACAGTGGCAAGCCTTTGATCCCATCACACACACACACACACACGCACTCTGGCTTCTATGACTCGTGAGGACGTTACATTGACTTCCATTCTTTTTCACGTATCTGTACTTTTACTTTGTTTTTTCTATTTCTATCAACTTTTACTTTTACTCGCTACATTTCCTCCAACCGTCTTAGTTACTCGTTACTACCAAATACAGACATCAGAAGAAGAAGAAGAAGAAGACTTGGTATTATGGTCTGTATTTATATAGTTTACGCTACAGTTTTCACACGTTCACACGCTGCAACATGGCGTTAAGTGTCTTTGCTCCACGATAGTTTTAGTTTGAATAAACGTGACTTCAACTTGTACCAAAGTGATTTTCTGGTAACATACTTGTACTTTTCCTCAAGTATCCGTCTTTGGTACTTAATACAACCCTAACTAACGCAGGCTTTTCTCAATCCAGGTCCTGTGGGACCTGCTCCACTGCGTGTTTTAGATGTTTCCCTGCTGATTCACATGGTCAAGAACTGCAGAAGCCTGATAACGACACATTTGAATCCGGTGTGTGCTGGAGCAGAGAAACCCTGTCCTAGCCCATACAAAGTGTAATAATTCATGTTGTGGGGCCTTGTTTTTGACAGATTTAGGTCCTTACAACATAAGTAAGACCTGGAACACACACACACACACACACACACACACAGGTCCACACAATCGGACAGTCTAAACAAAACCTTATTCCTCACCATAATTCACTCTTTCACACCTTAAACCTGTATCCAGTGATGAAAGTCAGCTTTAATGTGAAAAAGCTTATTTTAAATGTACTTAATTGATCTCAGTGCAGATTGACTTCAGATTTATGTGTTGTGTATATTATTTTTATTGTCTGTCGAGCACTTTAGTGAAACGAGGTTGTTTTTGAATGTGCTACAGAAATAAGATTTATAGCTCAGGCATGTTATGGCTTTTATGTTGTTTTATTAGGGTTCGAGCACAAGGTGCGTAGAACCCTATTGAAATCCTAAGAGTTATTTTGTTTTTCAGACCAAGGTCAATTTAAAGTTTCACTCCTGACTGGTGCACATCTAACCCACCAGAGTGAACGTTGTCTCAGTTCTCCGCTCTGCTTCACTGATCCTTTTCACTTTTCATAAAGTAAAATGATGTGATGCAGCTCGTAATCACTCAGACAGGCAGACAGACAGACAGACAGACAGACGACTCCACCTGTTTCTTCCTGTGATACAACTGTTTTTCTCTTAATCCTTTTACCATTAACTCACTCAGTCACATTGACTTTGATGTGAAGAGTGCGAGGGTGCGATGACCTTCAGCTCGGTCATATTCCCACATTTCAACATTCAAAGCCATAACTCTGAAGACCCTTTTAAACTGAGCTCCTCCCTCATTAGGACCAGGCTTAGGTTCTCATGTGGACTATACTGGTACTCATTTACACCTGGAATTAAAATGTGTTTCCTGCACTTGATCACGTGTAGATACACCCGAGACACATCGAGGACAGATTGTTGTCCGGTCTCTGGAGGTGATCAGAGACGCGCTGTGACCACAGCGAACACGAGTGTGAATGCAACGAGTCTCTGCGGCGTCGCCGCTCCACACACAACAACTACGTTAGTACAGCTAACACAAAAGTGTCCTCTGCTTTCATTGGTTTTCAATGAAGACTTAACGTCCAGCTAACTCTGTGGTTGATGACGCGGCGACACAGACGAGGACGACCGTGATCGGATAAAATTAACTTACCACAAACTTGGTAAGGGATCCAACAGGAAGTTTCTTCAGGTGCTAATGTCGTTCTCTGCTGTGTCCGCCATTTTACAAACGCACACGTCACGTGAGCTACACAAGGCGTCGGTTCTCTTCTTCTTCTTCTTCTTCTTCTTCTTCTGTTACGGCGGTCGGCATCCAGCTTGACGGCGCTAACCGCCCCACATTAGGGGGGTAGCAACTGTACGTGTAATAGTGTAAACCCAACTAATGGATTATTAAATTAGTTGCCAACTATTTTAATAATCCATTTGAATGGATTTACTTGATTAGTTGTAGCAGCCCTAGTTAACACCAGGTGTAAATGCATGTGATGGAGCTCGAGCCAGGTGTTTTACCTGCAAAGTTCCTGAAGAGGTAACAGGAACAAGCACACACACACACACACACACTAACCCGTTGCAGAATAGTTCCTCTCACTGTGAGCAGATTATGATTTGTGGTGAACGGGGGGGGGGGAGGCACACTAGCTGCTTAATGGAGTTGAACAGGATGGAGGAGTTTCACTCTCCTCTGCCAGTAAGACACATGACTGAAAGAAAGGAAACAGAGGGAGAGACGGAGGGAGAGAAAGAGGGAAAGACAGGATTGAAGAGGAGATCCACTGGGATGTGTCAGATGATGAATCACTCAACGCTTCCTTCTCTAATTGGCTCTATTGAGTGCATCAGTGTCCCCTGTGGTGGGGGCCAAATGCCTCACAGTATGTTTGCTTGTATTTGGACCTGTTTCTGGCATAAAGTGCTGACTTTGTCGGGACCAGTAGTCGCCGTGGAGACCAAAAACCTGGTCCCTAATGAGGCGGAACTTCATTTTCTGAGGAACTGGTTTAAGTTTAGGGCTAACAACTTAATGTAGTGTCCTAGAAAGACCTGTGTGTGTGTGTGTGTGTGTGACATTTGTGACACATGAGATTTTTTTATTCCTAGTCTTGGAGCATGTGTGTGTGTGTGTGTTCTTGTTTTTGTGGCTTTGTGCGGACCAAAAATCGTATGTGGAGTGAGGATGCTTTGGCTGGTCCTCACATCTTTACAGGGCTTCTTGGGGGCTAAGATCTGGTTTTGGGGCTAGGGTTGGAATTTGGGCTCGAGTCCTCACTATGAATGGAGCACAAACGTGTGTGTGTGTGTGTGTGTGAGAGAGAGCAGAACCAACATGTGTTGCTTTGACACGACTGACTTTGTGGTTTGACTTAACCGCCGTGGTGTGAGACCGCACGCCAGGACACAACAGGACACAACAGGACACAGCAGGACACAGCAGGACACAGCAGGACACAGCAGGTACAGTCAGATAAAACATGTTCTCCTGATAATTCTCACCTGAATTCAGATGCAACAGAGTCGCCTGTCACTGCGACAAAAAATAATAATAAAAAAAGAAATAAAAATCTGTCCCCACATGTCTGTCAAGTCAACAGAGTTGATTTATTGCTGTGCTGGTTTAGCTCTTGAGGAAATACATAATAAAACACTTAAATAGACAATTAAACTATAACGTAGACGAGATCCAGTCACATATTGTGCAGTGACGAGTGGAAGAGGAAGCTTAAAATAATCTACATCCAGTCGATGTCACAGTGACAGTAAGAAAAATGAAGAAATGGACTGAGGATAATCTGAGGATAATCCTCTGCTGTTACCTCTGAGCTGAGAGCATTACGAGCCTGCGTGAGTCCTCTCAGCCAGACCTGAATGAAACCTTCCTAACTCCACAGAGGAGTTCCACAGGGAACAATGACGGGATTATTATTATTTCAATTTTTCTCTTAAACACGCGGTAACGTAGCCTCGTGTTAGCCCTGCACCCTCTGTTGTGAAACCAAACCCCTTTTCAGCCCAAAACATTAGTGCTGGATTATGGTTTCTATGCGTCGTGTAATTATCACAGAAAACAAGGCTTTCCCGGGAGAGTCCACTGTTGTTATTGTCCTTATTATTATTATTATCATCATTAGTGCCATCAGCTTGTGTGCAGAGTAAATATTCCGGCTCTCTCAGCTGTAGGACAATATCTGATTAATCCGGTGTGATTACGGGCGAGCATGGAGCGCTTCTGTGTTCTCTCTGCTCCGTAACCCGCGCTCCTCTTCATCTGCGGCCCTCTGTCGTCGCTCTTGAATCTCTAATTAAAGCTGCTAACTGGAGAAAAGAGGGAAGCTCCCTGGGACGCTCTGAACACCCAGCGATAAACCTCAGTGGGACACTAACAAGAAACTTCCTTCCTCCATCCTCCTCCCCGCTGCTTTCACTTACCATCAGGCTCCACGTATTTGCTTTGATTATTTTCAATTACGCGTCTCAATTTGAGACCCTGTCAGAACCCCCACCTCTTTAAACTCCACACCCCTGCAGGTTTTTCCACAGTTTGGATCCACGCAGACGCCGATGCTCTCGGTAAGTGGTGAATAATGGAGGCGACTGTCTTCACGCCTCACTCACTGTGAGAGAGAAAGGAAATGAGTAATAAGTCTGCTTAGACACGCACGGGCAATCTCCGTGTCCCACAACAATATTCACATATTCTAAATTGTTTTGGCTGAAAACCAAACCTGAGGTTATATTATTGCAAAATGTGAAAATGGGTTTCAAATCAGAGTTGGTTGCAAAGCTTCGGTTACACCCGAGGGTCCGGGCCGATGTAGAAGGACGCGTTTACAAGCCCGTAAATGATAATAACAGAGAAGCAGTCACAACAGTTCACACCTGCTTGTCGTCTGTTAGCATAGCCGTTAGCCGTGAGCAGTTTTGGCAAACATGACTTTTTACTCTTTTTACTCTCACTCATGTCGTCTCATTGTTGTTTGGTCTGTCTTCGTCCCGCGTCCTGTGTTGTGTCTCCAGTCATCAAAGTCTCCACAAGCTGCTGAGAGAAGGTCTGCTAGCCCGATGTCCACTGAAATGCTCCAGTGTGTTCACCAGCTTGCATTTACTCTTTCTGTTTTTGCTGAGCAGCAAAATCAGCTTTAGCACATTAGAGCTTATTAGAAAAAACTGCCATCTGGACCCAAAAAACACACCAGTCAGGGACTCTGAACACACTGACCCAGACACTTCAGAACAATCAGAATCATGATCTTTTCGTTTGTTGTGTGGTTCGACAGCATTTCAGAGGAGATGATTCACTGGTCAGTTCAGAGGAGATGATTCACTGGTCAGTTCAGAGGAGATGATTCACTGGTCAGTTCAGAGGAGATGATTCACTGGTCAGTTCAGAGGAGATGATTGACTGGTCAGTTCAGAGGAGATGATTGACTGGTCAGTTCAGAGGAGATGATTCACTGGTCAGTTCAGAGGAGATGATTCATTGGTCAGTTCAGAGGAGATGATTCACTGGTCAGTTCAGAGGAGATGATTGACTGGTCAGTTCAGAGGAGATGATTCACTGGTCAGTTCAGAGGAGATGATTCACTGGTCAGTTCAGAAGAGATGATTCACTGGTCAGTACAGAGGAGATGATTCACTGGTCAGTTCAGAGGAGATGATTGACTGGTCAGTTCAGAGGAGATGATTGACTGGTCAGTTCAGAGGAGATGATTCACTGGTCAGTTCAGAGGAGATGATTGACTGGTCAGTTCAGAGGAGATGATTCACTGGTCAGTTCAGAGGACATGATTCACTGGACCTTGAAAATAAAACAGGTTTAAAAACACCTGAAACCACACGACAGGACTGATGCAGTCATGAAGCAGACGGATGTCACCTGAGACAGAGGTGTGACTGAAAGTGGAGAGACATGCTGTAGAGTTATACGGCTAATATATAGTTTTCATATATACAATAAACACAAGGAAAAATGTAGACGTTCAGACCGTGCAGTGAAATTCTTACTTTGACAGAGTTTAAAATCCCTCACAGAGTTGATGTCACTCTCTCTCTCTCTCTGGAGTTTAAATGGAAAACTATAATAGATGCAGGACCCTTTAATTTATGCTGGCATGGTGACGACGGACAAGTGTGAATGTTGATTTATGCGCTGTGGCACTGCCCTGCAGTCAAGTGCCTTTGGACACAAGTGTTTCATTGGATTTCAGGAGTAATGAATATTAATCTCTCTGTGTGAGTCCTCTGGTTGCCTTGTTAGTGGAAGAGGTCAAAATAACAGGCTTTTCTTTCTTTTTTGTATTTGCAACTCATCGAAATTTGATGAAAATCGCAATACGGCATGCAGCAATTTTCAAATCGCTGGAGGTGCAATATTTCTTAAAAGCCAAAATGTGTGGAAAAATGACCATTTTAGAATAAATAACTGCCCTGGCCTATACACATCATATTCCACAGACAGATCTGCACAAAATATCAAAGGAAATTGAGAATAATCATGTAAAAGTACCATATCAGGAATCTACGGAAGCCCATCTCTGCCACAAAAAGAAGAGGTAAAATTAAGCCTTGATAATAAAAATATCCTCAAATTAAGTCATAATTATGAGATTAAAAAAAGTCAAAATTATGAGATAATAATTATTATTATTTAATCTCATAATTATGACTTTTTATCTCATAATTTTGACTTTTTATCTCATAATTATGACTTTTTATCTCATAATTTCGATTTTTTTAATCTCATAATTATGACTTTTTTATCTCATAATTTGACTTATCTTGAGGATATTTTTATTATCAAGGCCAAGTGTTTCCTGTTTTTCTTTTCCTGGCAGAAATGGGCTTCCATATGAATCATATCACATAGTAATTTCAGTCCAAATAAATTGCAGTTAGATCATTTATTCCAAATTGTTTCAGCCTTAATTTGTAAATTTAAACTGAAATTCTTTGCTCCTTCTCGCACTTTAATCCCTGCAGGCTTCAGTGTATTTTTACCACAGTTTGACAGGTATCCTGATGAATGAGCTGCTTTCTCAATTGAACAAACAGACCGGAGGAAAAATTGCATGTAACAGTAAGAAAGACGGTTTCCTCATCTTCCTGTAACCGTGGAGTAAGTCAGCTGACAGGGACATCATGGCTGCTACACCTGCTGCCAGCTCCAGACTCATTTTGTCTGCGAGATAAAGGGAGAAACAGAAAAGGAAGCGTCTTTGAACCTGCTTCCACATGTTCATGCTGAGAATAAGTTGAGCTTCCGGCTGAAGTGAGAGAGCGTGAGCGGAGCGTGGAGCAGGGAAAGCGTCGCAGGAGACTTTTCATCACTCATTGTGTTGCATGACTGTCCCGCTGCTCGAGGGAAGCGCCACGCTGAGTGCTGTCTGTTCGGCTGCCATTCGGAGGAAATTTAAGAAACATTAAAAATGGGAGCGTTTGCATAATGCCAACCTAATTTCTCCCCATTTTTTTCTTTCTCATCTTTCAATTTTCTAACCTCCTTAGCTTCATGTTGACGTCTAATTCCACAAACTGCCACTTTCTGCCTTAAGACATGAATGTTTCTCCTGCTGTGGCTTCAAAAACAGAGTTATCATATTTAACGGGTTTTATTATCAAAAATTAGCACCTTTTTATTTGCAAAAACAATTTGCTTGAGTGCAAGTTCTTTGAAGTGTTTCTTTACTAAAATCCTGGCCCTTTTTTGTTGTGGATAACGAGTGAAAAGCAACACCTCTGTAGTCATTTTGACTTCAATTTAAAATGTGGAACATTGTAATTAAAGCGTAGTTTACACGGCAGGTGATATCCCATCATGAAAATGATGTTTTGAATAATGACTCGTAAAATAGTCGCCCGACTGTGTCGTGCCCCGTTTCCCTTTGTGCTGCGTGTCAGCAGTTATTGCTCCTAATTGTTGTTCCCCATTCAGTCCCATGTTGGATTTTGACTGATGAAATGCTGCTGTGAGTGGCCGCGTTTGTGCTAATTGCCACAGATTCCAACGTGACCCCGGAGTCACGACTAAAAGAGGTTCACCGACAGGAGACCGTCATTATTTCACTGCTCCGTGCAAACTCACCCACACTGTCTGACTTCTGGGGGGGTTTTTTGAAAAGGAAAAAAAAAAGAAGTCGGTACAGAAAAGGTGAGAAGGCGAATGTTCGCCCGTCTCCGAGTCGTCCTTTTTCAAGGTGAGCTCCCCAGCGCCATCATAATTGAAAATTAAGCATTTGCTGCAGTATAATTAAACGGCAACCTTTGAACTCAGCGAGACCTCAGACACATATTAAGAGATTAGGGGCCTCGGATCTATCGACGCACACACACACACACAGGCTTGACAATGACACAGACAGCGACAGCTTAATTATTATGCTGCCTAAGTCATTAAAGCGTAGCCTCCTACGTCACCTTCTGATTCCTACAGTCCAACTTCTGGGAATATCTAATTAGATTTTATAATGAATCATGAGACGGCGTCGTGAAGTTGGTGGAAATGATGAGAAAGAGTGTGAAGGATGAGCAGAAGACAAGTCCCGGGGATTTAAATGTGTGACCTTTGAACTCTGGATGAGAAGGAACCTGTGTTTGCTGTGGAAATGATATACCGCTGCTTTTCCATAATACAGTTCGAGCCACTCCTCGGCTCTGTACTCGGCTCAGACACGTTGTTGTCCATGACTTCACAGTTCCTCCTCATACACAAACAAACAAACACACAACAACACAAACCAGTGACTTGTAAAACAGTTGTTTTGGGTGTAACTGAATCATTAGAATCAGTTGATTAATAAAAAGATTTGTTCACAGAATCATTCGTGATTCGGGCTCACGATCGCCGGCTTTCAGCAGTGCTGTCGCTACATACACCAGAATATTGGGATTTGGAGATTAACGCATGTTTTCAGGGATTCTTAAAGCCCACATAGACCGGAAGCTCCAATTAACGAGAACTACTCTCGTTGTAGCTGCTGAGATGCAGAGCATCCACCTTGCCAGAGGGGGAGCTGTGTATCTGAGAGCTGGCCTATGTATCTATTACGTCACTTCCAGGTACCTGGCCAATCACAGGACAGTGGGAAAGCTCTCGTTGGCCGGCCAATCACAACACAGTCCACGTTCTGGGGGTGTGGTTTTGGTCTGAAACAGCGCGGCTGACGAGAGCGTCCGTGAGGAGATATTTTTTCAGAGCAGGCACTAAAGAAAAAAAAAGAGAACCAGGTACATGTGGAGGATAAAGCGGTAGAAAATGGATGGATTAGCATGCAGTGCTAGTTAAGTGCTACGGTTGAGCATGTCAAGCCCAGCCCACTCTACCTCAATCACATCAGAAAGAACACTCAAAGCGACGGTTATTGTGTGTTATTATTGTGTGTTATTGCAGGTTCTGTCACACCGTAGCGTTGCTACGTATCGTTTAAGTGTTCACGCGGGAATCCTGGCTCTTTTGTAACGGGGCACACGGCGTATAACTGCATGTCACGCTACAATAACCTTTATCTAGTGTACACGGGTAAACTGTGTAGTGCGTATGGCTACTTAAAGCTGCAGTGTGTAACTTCCGCTGCCAAAACTGAGCTCTCCAACATAACACGGTGCGAGAACAGGAGGTTTGGTTCGCTGTAGAGAGTCAGCGATGCGTCAAATTGATTTCGGAGCCGCTATTTTAAGGTTGTTAAAAAAGAAAGTTGCTGCTTTACAATCACAGACCTCTGGACTGACTCAGTTCTCATTATGTGGTAGTATTTTAATTTACTGACCACCTGCTTCCCAACGTCTTGCTTCTAATTATCTCGCTCTGCAGAAAACGGTGAAATACTTTTAGAACATTTCTCTACAATGAGTCAAAGAATAGTCAGTTTGGTCAGTGTCATTTCTCTCTGCTTTAAATTCACCTTATTGAATTTCCCTTCTGTCTTATTCCCTCGGTTGTTTAAATAATGATAAGATGAGGATACGACATCATATCGTTAGCGTGACTGTGAACGTGTGCGACTCGCGTCGTCCTTTAAGTCTTGTGGGTCAAATAGACCTCGGTGAAGTAACGGCATCAACACTAAACCATAATACTCCCCTCAACTCTTCAGCGCGGGGTGGGAGGGGATTGTTATGCGGGGGCCGCGATGCTTTCGAGTTCAGCAGTGGTTTAAATTGATTAGCACACAGTGTCTCCTTCTTATCCAGCCGAGAGGTCTGCATTTAAAGAGGAAAATCACAACAGCTCTTAATCTCGGCCCTGAACGAGGGCGGCGGAGCAGAGGCGATCGATGGCCTCAGAACGTAGTCCTCGCTCCCCCGCTAACAGCCGCACTCTGAAATATAAGGAGGAGCAGAAAGAACACGAGCCTCGAGGAGACCCGCTGCATCATTCAAGGCCAATATCATATGGTGAAGTCAGGAAATGTGATTTGGGTCCAGGGTCAATCTGGGAACGCTCGGCACTGCGTCGTGGACCAGACAGCTGAGCGATATCCTTTGCTATGGACTGGACTCAATGTTTTCACACTTGATTGTGTGTCTCTCACCTCGGTCCACGGCTGTATGTGTGTATGTGGCCGCCGGATAAATCACTTCCCAGCCAGCTTATTACGCCAAATGAAGGGATTCATCATGGTGACAGTCGGCCGGTGCGAGGCGTTCACTGTGATTCATCTGGGAGAAATTGATTGATTCATTAACACTGAGTGAACGCGCGGTAAACCCCCCCCCCCCCCCCCCGCCAGCCCTCCGCCACATGCTGCTGTACGGTGTTGAAGGAACATGTCTCCTGTGTGGAGATCGTAGCGTTTCCCTTTAGCAACAGACGCTCGCCGATGTCACCGAAGCTCAGCTCATTACCTCAGACGGTGCAGTCAGTGGCCCAGAGCTCAGACATGCAGCCTAATTAGTTCATCCATATGCCTTCAAACGTTCATAATATCCACTCCCCCCGCCCCGCCCCCCGCCCCCCCATGTTAAGTTGCGTGAATTATGGCCGCGACTTCCTGTCGCTGAAGCAGAACGGACGTTTTCCACGGTGACTGGACGCTAGTCATGGAGAGAAAATCACCCGTTTCACCTCAGTAGGGATGAGGTGAGCGTTCACTGCGACACGCTCTTCTTCCACACAGTCAATTTTGTAGTTAGCGTTAAATTAAAAGTGTCTAAAGTGTTCAATTGAGCTCATTTTGTGTTAACATCACACTTTAGTTTAATTCAAAGAGTTAAATTGACTCTTTTAGTGCTACTTTACATCACATGAGCAGAGTGCAATGCCACAGTCAGATAGATAGTCCAGCTAAGGGCCATAGTCCGACTAAGAAGGGCAATCGGACAACTTGGATTATACGATTTATTGTCTGACTCGTGCATGTTGGATGTGGGTCAGGAGCAAAAATTTACCGAATAAAAGGTGGAAGGAGAATTTCCGTATGAAACGCAGATCATTTGACAAATTTTGTGGTCTGATAAAGGACATAATTATTCAAAGTCTAAACAAAGAGCCAAGTTAGAGTCGTGAAATTTAAACTGTAGGAACAACATGCACCAAAAGTTCCACCTACCATCACAGCAGCGCCTGCAAAGATTTGGCCGATATGAAACAAGACAATGGGCCTCCAGTACGCGTCAGAAAAAGTTATTTTGGGTACAAATATTTCAACATTATGGTGAAATTCTACAATATCAGCGCCAAAATGTTGCTTTTCAGGTACAAAAAATAGGTCTTGTTTGTTGAAAGACTCCAAAAAATGTCAGGTAATAATCATTGAGACATGTTTTCTAATAAAAATGAGATTTTTAGTACAAATCATAGTCCTATCATCTCTGACTCCCTGCAGGAAAGAGTCTCCATCATGAATGACATCGCTGTCATGGAGATATGATTGCAGTCTGATTTTATCTTGGGCAGATTTGATGTCATGTGGTCACAGGAGACTCGTCCACGAGGCATTTTAATACCAGGTGTGAACAGTTGGTCACTGAGGAAAAAAAAGGGCATTTGATTAAAGAGGTTTTTCACTGGAGCTCGTTTACAGCCAAGAACTGGAATTACTGTAACTTCCGATGTTTTAGCAGCGCTGACCCACATTCACCGTCTCACTTCACTTTGTCTCCTGACTGAGAAACAAACACAATGAAAGTGTGTGAAGGTCAGTGAGAGACAAAGTCTTAATGAAGTTTTCATCTGTCGCGGCTGCAACTGACGATTATTTTCCACGTCAATTATGGAAGAATTGTAGTTGTTGTCGTTGCACACGACAGATCTGTCATATTGGATTTACAGTCATTTATAATAATGGTTCATATGTCGCCAAGATTATTTAAACCATATTGGAACACACTGCTTATTTTCCGTTACTATGTTAAAACGTATATACAGAGGCTTTATTTCAACAAAAACTGTAGGCAACTCATTTTCACCAACTATATAAACACACCTCAGCAAGAAGTGCAATTTTTTTTAAAATCAGATTGAATTTGTGAAATTTGGAAATATGTCACTGTTCAAAGTTTGCATGGCTCGTTTTTATGAACAAAAACAGAAGAAAAAACGTCTATTTTGGGAATTTTGTACAATTATCGCTACTCAAAATGAACCATCAACACATAAAAAAATTTAAAAACACATTTTGAAAATGTCACATATAAACCCACAGCCCAGGATGTCCATAT
Source organism: Solea solea (assembly GCF_958295425.1). Classification (NCBI taxonomy): domain Eukaryota; kingdom Metazoa; phylum Chordata; class Actinopteri; order Pleuronectiformes; family Soleidae; genus Solea; species Solea solea. The sequence continues at coordinate 29,356,139 of NC_081139.1, forward strand.
AAGGAGTTGTGTATTATTAAAACTGAGGGTTAATTCCAATATTATCATTATTTAGATTATTATGACCATCATAATTGTTATTATAATGTTATTATTGCTATAACTTTGTCATTACTGTTGACATCTTGTCAGTAAAAAAAGTGTTTTCCAAAACCTTTCAAAAACAAAAGTTTATTTATTTCTAGCGGTGTCATGATCTTGATTGTAACTCGTGTGTAAGCGATGCTCCCGTGTTGCTATACTTAGAGTAAAACCCTGTGCTTTCAGAGTAAGTGCGTACAGAATTCATTCCCGACGCTCTTCATTCTCTTCCTCCGTCTCGTTGGCGGCGCCCCACAGCGAGGCCAGCAGGGGGCGTGTCAAGAAACCTTCCCAGAAGGCTTCATGCCAAAAATCTGAAGGTTATTAATTAAAATCTGAAAGAGAGCGGGCGGTTCTGAGGACATTTCTACTTTGGAAGACTTGGCATTTGCGTTGACACTGACAAAGAACGACAGACACACGTTTAAATAAACTGCCTTTGTCTGGCTGAGATCAGGCTTCAGCTCACTGTTACACAAATGCCATTTATTTCCTGAACGCGGGTAATTAATGGCACTTCAGCGGGAGATAAACATGGCGGTGTCGCGTTACGGCGTCGGTGGGGATCCCGCGATCGCGCCATCTGTGTGTGTCCTTGAGAGCCGCGCTCTAATTCAATTTGTGTTTCTGAGAAACAGCTGGCAAACGCTGTTATTGCATTTCCTCCTGTTTCGAGTGCATAGGTGTTGACACATCCGAGCAATCATGTGGAAATGAACGTAGGAATGACTCGGGTGATGAAAATCAATCAAAACACAACGCACCACAACAGTGTCAAGCACCCGACAACGACGACGACGACGACTCCATTAGTCGCCGTTTAGGAGCATTAGCATGCAGCCAACGCGCCGCTGGCTTGAGTGAGTTAATTGCAATAATTACTGCATGTGAGTGACATTTTTAAAGTGAGGTTTTTTTTTTAGTCTCTTTGAACGCTAACAGTATATAGCCACGTTTCTCAAACTGTGGTGTGTGTGCCACCAGTGGTACATGAGCTTTCTCTAGTGGTACGTGGAGGAAAATCAGAAATAGAGCAGAGCGGAAACAATTACTCGATTAACAGATTACTACATGAATCGGCAACTATTTTGATAGTTTGAAGATTTTTCCATGATTAAAACAATGTTTCTGATAATTTAAGCTTCTTAAATATGAATATTCTCTTCGTTTCTTTGCTGCACGTAACAAAGAAATCATTCAAACTCAATTATTTTAGTTTGTGGACAAAAACAACACATTGGAGAACATCATCATTTCCAGGGTTGACAAACACTGACTGACAATTTTGAACATTTTCTGACATTTCACCGACCAAACGATTACTCGACTGATCGTGAAAATTATCGTCAGATTAATCGATTGGGATAATAATCGTTAGTTGCAGCTCTAGTTTGAAAAGGAGCAGGCAGAAGTATAACTTATATGTACCTGTACGCCACACAACGTCACTCTCTCTCTGAAAACGATGTCATTTGGAAGTAAGTTATACTTGCTTTGAATATTATTTGCACTGTTTTAAACTGAATCCTGAAAAAAACAACTGTCTGTTACGCTCAAACACAGGCAGTGTTTTGTTTCTATGTCAACACAGATGTAAGCGAAAGCTAGTGAAGCCAGACGACTGCAAACAGGCTGGAATATGAATGAATGAATGAATGAGACTTTTGTTAATGTGATAGTCTGACAGTGGACAGGTTCATTCTGAGGTCATGAAAAACAGCAATTCACACAATCAAGTGACAATCAAGTGAAGTATAATTAGAGTGCCTGCTCCTGAGCAAGCATCTATTATAATCCTACGCATTTCTTCTTCTTCTCATTCCTCTTCCTCCAAAAGTTTCCCGCGTAACTCCTCCCACAGTTTTGAGAAAAACCCACACATCCTATATCAAGAAAATGATCAGAACCAGGTCAGTGTCGTCATACTGTAACGTAGAGACGTGGTTGGAAGTTTAAACGGCTCACAAGACTTGGGACTTCTCTCGCCTAAGTCAAGGTTTTGATGCATATGACGGTTTTTAAACAATCGCGGTTAACGTTTAGTACTTTTTTTTCAGACGTAATTTACTAGTTCTGAATTATTTTATCTCTCATTTCTGCCATTTGACACACTGGACCTTAACTTCTGCTTCTACACGTCATGCTGGACTGAAAATGATAAATATGTCGCACATTTAAGCTAAAACTTTCAAATGTTGCCCTGTACTGAACCACTGTAAACTAAAAGGTTCCAAAGCCTGGGTTTTCTCGGGGCTTCGTTGCGTTTCTTTCTTTTTTAGGCTTCAGCAGCTTCGGCAGCTTCAGCAGCTTCGGGGCCGTGGAGGTGTGAGACAGCTCGGTCTGATCAGATGCTACGCGTCCACCGCGCGCGCACACGTGTGTGTGTGTGTGTGTGCTACACTGTTGGAGACGTCTAATGAGAGACAGACACACACACACACAGGGACGACAGGCAGTGAGAAAAATGACATGGAGGCTTCTCAGACAAGCATTAGAGTGAAAGATGGTGTGTGTGTGTGTGTGTGTGTGTGTGTGTGTGTGTGTGTGTGTGTGTGTGTGTGTGTGTGTGTGTGTGTGAGACGCTGCTGATGAGTCGCTAACAAGCAGCTTTATCAAAGTGAGCTACGAGCTGCCAGCTGGGATCTTTCTTCTGACCTACCTTGGAGAGCGATGGATGGATGGTCAGACAGATGTATGGATGGATGGACAGATGAATGGATGGATGAACGGATGGAGCCCAAACAGAGAGAAATGGGGCGAGCGTCGTCTGAAGTGCTGCTCACAGGCTGCGTTTCTTCGTAGCTCGTCAAAGCAGCTCGTCCCGTCTGCCAGAAAACAATCACTTATTCTCCTCTGATCCCACACTCACAAGTTTTGAGCACCGCCAGCTCACACACACACACACACACACACACACAATGAGCAGGGAAATGATGCAGCAGACATGATGGATGAAGAGGACACACACACTGACTGCTGTTTTTGGCGTCACACCAGAGCCACATCTTTGGATTTAAGTCAAAGTTCTATAAGGGAACGTGTATTTTTTACAAGCACAATGTATTTGGGCTTACTTTATGTATTCTGGTAGATTATAATAATCTATAACCTTTAATAAAATAATAATCAATAAGTAAATACCTGTTTATTAAGAGCCATTCTCACTGAGCAGAGTGAAACCCCGACATTAATTCAACCAGACAAATTCTATTGGACAGTACCAGCCGTCAATCACTCCTGTCCACTACTTTATCTTGTATTTCCTCTAAAGTGGAACATAATTTACAAACTTTACATTATGTTCAATTTAAGAAGAAAAGAAAACAGTGATTAAGATGATTCATTGCTCTGGAAATTGTTTTCAGACGTTATAAAACTCATTTTCCCATAGACATCCATTCAAACGCAGTTATTGGTGGAGTCGCCCCCTAGTGACTATTTAAGTTCTTTAGTTCATACAGACAAGTACATGCTTTATAGCAGTGATGATAAAAAAAACTGGGTCGGGACCCACAGATGGGTCGCCGAGAGATTTCTTTGGGTCCCCAAAGTTTTTTTGAAGTTAAGATTTACATGTATATAAGTTTTAAATAACATCCATTACATGAAGAACACATGGGTCCTTGAAGTCCTTGAAAGTTTGTGAATTTCAAAAATACATTTCAAGGTCCTTGAAAGTTCTGGAAAATTGGCCTAAACAGACGTGGGTCATTGAAAGTGCTTGAATTGTGTTTCAAGAGAGAAGTGAAGTTGGTATTTGAGTCAATGTCTCCCTGGTTTGTTACGTCGCCACCTACAGTTTCACGCCCTGCGTTGCCTGATGTACGTAGACCAGGCCTACGCAGGACAAACCTGGAGTTATAATGACTGACACTGTTAACGTGAGATTCCGTGCAGAACAATGAGCGAGTAAAGTTGAGCAAGAGAGAGAACAAATGACGACGTGATGCCTGGAAAATGAAAATTCCAACATCTCGATCTCACTCAAGACAAATGACAAAGACTGACTTTGACCAACATCCCAAAAAGGACGGTCACCTGTCCAGATGCAGAGCTTGCTGCAACACCATCATGGACGAGGACACTCTTACAGGTTGTCCTCCCATCTCGAGGTGTCTCTGCACACTCGGTCCTTGAATTTAAAGGGAATTGGTGCAGGCAAGACCTTCCAAACGTCCTTGAATTTGATGTCAACCAAGGTGTGAGAACCCTTGGAGTTGTCTTTGATAACTGGACACTTTCTAACTGTTTGACCAGTGACCGGGTCCAGGACGTACCCTGCACCTTTTGCTCTGTGTCAGCTGGGATTAGCTCATGTGGAGACAAAGAGATTAGAATCGTACAGTAGATAAACCCCTGTACCTGAAAATGTGTGTTTTCTGCCGTAGATCAAATATTCTCTCAGTGTTAACACACTTCAGGCTTTCTCCGATTCATTTCTTTTTTTTTCTTTGAAGAGAAATTGTCTCCGGTTGTTTTTTTTCTCCCCCTCTCGCTTCTGTCTCCCGTCACATGCATTAGTATGCACAGCCAATTCAGTCACACTTTGATGTGCAGCCACATGATTTCACCGTCCAGGCGCCTGGTGGCACAGATGAAATTTACAGGTATGTGGAGGCAAGACTGATGAGCAGATCCACCTTTTTCATTTCATCTCGACTCTGTAGACAATATGAAGCCGCACGCGCGGGTGAATAATGGCTCTTTGTGTTGATACAAGAGTCTGGAAGTTTGAAATAATATTAATAATAAAAAACTTAATGGGAAAATATTTAATTCATCCATGTTTTTCTTTACAATTAAACCCGGACTGAAGGTTGACCTTGAGACTGGAGTTCAAAAACAAAGTCATCGTCGATCTAATCTCGATAATTAATGGATACTCCAGCCCGTGTCGTTCATTATTGCTGATATTTAATCCCGTAAGACTGGAGATGGTTTCTGGTGAGTGAATGACGGCATATTTCAGTGCATGATTGATTCCACTCTGCGAGGGAATGGCTGTGGAAGATGAAGTCATCACTCTCAGTCAGTCAGAGAAAGGAGCCAAAAGTTGGGAGTCTCTTTTTTTTTTTCCACACAAAGCTCCCGACGTTCAAGAAGTGAATTCACTTCTTATTGTTATGAGGTTCGATGAGAAACTGTGGCAATCGCGGAAAAAAATGGATTGCAGTATTTTCCTCTGCAGAGATTTATGAAAACATCTCTGATAAACACTTACAGTATCTACAAGTATTGATTCACAGAGACACAGAAAGTTTGTCGCCGCCTCGTCAATGATAAACTCCTCAATCATTTTTTTTTAATAATGAATCATCTCAGTTGTCGATGTGACGCGTGGCTGGTTTTTTTTCCTCCGCTGTGGCCTCGACACTCTCTCCACATTAAGACGTTATCTCCCACTTAAAAGCTTATCAAGCCGAGCGTAATGATATTGAGTGACTGGATTGTGTGTTTTGATGGATCTCGCGGTGAGTAATCTGATGCCAAATTGCGTTCCGCTCGCCGCATTGTTCCGATTTTGGAGACTTGGCTCCGCGTCAGGATCTCCCCGTCTCGCTCGCAGCCATTTGTCACTGCCGTGATCTTTTCCCCCAAAGGTGGAGAAAATGGGGTTGAAAACCCATTCGGCTGCTCTGTGACGGGGAAAAATAGATTATCATTGTCCACTGTCTGTTTGGCGTGTAGATAATTTGTTGAACCATTCTGTGCCGTGCCGTATTTTCCGACAGCCTCCGTGAGAGTGAGAAGTGAGAAGCTGTCAGTGGAGGTAACGTTGAGAATAATTAACTTTAACGGTGACTCAACACCATTCAGGCTGGTGAGAAGTAACAGTGAAGCTTCCTGTCAAATAATTGGGTCATAATTGTTGCCATAATCTTTGGCAACAATTATTTATCTCAGGGAACGAAATAAAAAAAAACAGTTTCTGTTTCTGTTTCCCTGGAAACGTTTGGCCCAATTTATGCTGGAGAAATATCCTGATTATACAACATATTGTCAAAATGATGGCAGAAAAATATTAAAAGTCATTTATCCAATGCTTCAAAACACATCATTCATGATATTATTGAGTGTATGACCCACTATTTCATACAAAATGACTGATTATTTTAAATAAGTCGAATGAAATTGGTCAATAAAAGGTACAATCAACAGAATATGATGATAATTATACAATGATTTATTTTACAGTAGCACAATTCAGATTGGAGATAATTAGCATTGAAGGCCCCTTGTTCAATATTTTCCAATCTTTGGCGACGATGTACAATTAATCTCAATGAATGTGCGGGTTATTCAATCTGCTTTAATCTGAGAAACTCTAACCCCATTTAAATCCGAAAATACTGTGATTGTGTGATATCACAAAAAAATGTGCTCAGTTCAAACAGAACATACAGTTTATGATGAAAACAAGACGATAGAAATTAAAACTCCATTTACAAATCAAATGTTCATGATGTTGATTCATGGACTGATAAAAAAAAATGTCATGACTTGAGTGAACGAGTTATTCAATTAAAACTGGAATAAGAACCGTCACTAAAGGTAACATCACCATGACAGATTATTATTAATTTTACACCATAAATATGTTTTTTTTATTGTGAACCATTCGTCGTTATGGATCAAAAACACACCTTTTTACAAGGAAATTGTGTAAAATATTGTTGCAAATATTGATTTTGCTCAATCATGATGGAATACTGTGACATCATTTTAAGATTATATCACCAAACGCCTACTAAACAGTTCTCCTGACCACACGTGGCCTCCAAATCTAAAATAAATGTGTCTCAAATTCACTTCTCCTGGAATCTTAAGGCCAGTTCATGCTGACAGCAAAAGTACAGCCACATTTTTGCTCTTTTTGTGGAAATTGCCAAAGTGACACCAATGTAAAACTCAAATGCAGTCGATTATTGTGGTCATATAACTTCTGATTCAAAGTAATCTGGGAGTGAACGGCCTGCGATCTAATCAGCAAGTGTGGAGAAGAAAAGGCTCTCACTTGATCAGTCCAAACAGCCTTCACAGTCCTCTCCTCTCCACCGTCCTTGGCGCCGTTGGAGACCAAGGTCGTGTGTAAATGTCACATCTGACATCGTTCTTCCGCGTTGTCAAACAGCAGCTAAGTGTTTAGCACATTGATTTCCCTTTTTTTTTTACTCTTACTTAGATTGATCATCGCTTGGAAGTCAGTCTTTGAGAAGGTGATCAATGCTCCGCCGTACAATTATCATCTGGCAAATGCGTCATTTAAAAGCCAATATCCTTTCTAATGAGTGCTTAGTGAGAAATACTTTGTCATGTTCACGTCAGGCAATGACACCGGACCCAAGTAGAGAATGCAGCCACTGAATCGTAAAAGAAAGAAGAAGCTGTAAGCCTCTGCTAATGGACGCCGTGCATTTGACGCGTCTCTAATAATTACTTAGTGAGACATATCACTGATGGGATATTAACATTACTGTCAACCCTAATGTATTTTCCATTAATGTGGCTCCATGGTTTCATTTGCGTTAACGTTGCCTTTACGCTAACTCACACAGTTCTGTGTCCACTGCGACACAGCGGCTGACCTTTGACATGTCATTTCATCCTTTTTATCACGTCATATACAGCAGCTCACAGGTTCTATGGTAAATTATATTCATTTATGTTCATATTGTAAACCTCCCAGGTTTTTTTATGGAGCACAATTGCTTGGCTGTGGCCTTCAAGACAAAAAGGGCCCATGGAAATAATTTGATCTCTCATGTCTGCAGTTTTATTCTGTCTGGATCAATAAAACACTAGATGTTGCATTTGACCCAGAGACAATGGATGAATATATATTATTATTGGAGAAGGTAAGCAACGTTTGTCTGAAGTGGTCGCAGTGACTTAAAACTGAGTTGTGTATAAAAGCTGCTGTTGCGTGAGCTAACAGCCACGGATCTGTGAGCGCCTCTTCTCACGAGTCACAAACCTGGGTTATCATCATCGAAGTATTCAATACATATACAGTACTTGAATATGGAGTTGGTCCCTTCTGCAGCTGTAACAGCTTCATTTTGGAAGACTTTCCTCAAGATTCTGAAGAGTTTCTATGTGAATTTGTGAAGAGCATCAATGAGGTCAGAAGAACAAAGAGAAGGCCTCGCTCGCAACCTCTGCTCCAGTTCATCCCAAAGGTGCTCAATGGGGATAAAGGTCAGGGCTCTGTCCGGGGGCCGGTCAAGTTCCTCCACACCAAACTCAAAGCCAAACCACGTCTTCATAGTCCTTGTTGGAATAGAAAAGGGTCTTCCTCACACTGTTGCCACAAAGTTGGAAACATGTCAAGGAAGCCTTGGAATGCCACATCCTCATTTTAGGATGAAATGGAACCTGGAATACGTAGACCGCTAAAAAGGGATAGATATGTAAAATGTGTACAACTGTGACTTTTAGCATCGAAAATGGTGACAATTCCAAAAAATTGCCAAAATCAACCAAAAATGGTGGATTTAGTCCAAGATGGCGGCCTTCCTGTAGGACTTACGGCAAAGTCATGGTTGACTTTTTGGACCGTCCTGACACGATTAACATGTGTACCAACCTTCGTTCATGTACGTGAAACACGACAAAAAGTCGTGTTTCACCTGAAGATGATGATGAAAGCTGATTTTACCCAGTAAGCCCCTCCCATTTCCAATTTTTTTTACGCACATTCCCCGACCCACTTTCAGACGTAAATTACCACCAGGTCTGTGATGTGGTCGATTTACTACTGCAATTTACTTCGAGGAAAAATAACAACAATAATAATAATAATAATAACAATAATAATAATAATAATAATAATAATAAGAAGAAGAACTCCTTCAGTTTCAATAGGCTTCTCCGCACCTTGTGCTCAAACCCTAACAAGTTCCAAGTTCCCGTGTCACGGAAACATGGAGCCGCGCTTGTACCCTACGTCACACTGTGTTCATACACTCCCACCAGCCATTTGGTTCATTAGGTAGGTGGAAATTGAAAGATAATTTCACATGATAACAGGCTGTAAAACTTTATATACATAAAGTATCCACCAAAACATGTGCATGAGAAAGGGTTGTGACCCCGTTTTGCTCGTCTAACCAGGAGAAAACATCCACTGTGGCGTCTGTCTCTACTTCCAGACATTTATATTTGATTGTCTCCACTGCAGACTTATGTTTTTCCTCTGGTTGAATCAAAAGCTGGAGCTCGGTCTCAGACCAACTGGAGACCTGGGTGTTGGTGAAGTGCTACGAGCTGTCTCTACTTAAACAAAGTTTGTGTTTTGTATTATACATTTAACGTATAGTCCCTTTAAATTTCACAGCATGTGTCCTCGTGAATTTAAACAGCTGTATGTGTCTGGAAGACTTTATGAGACAGCTCATAGATAAATAATAAGAGCACAGCAACAGACTTCATGTGACACGTGTCACCGTGATGCAAAATCATGCAACTCCCAGATCGCTCGGCTTTACAAAGACTACGCAGATTATTTACACAGCAAAGTGCCCTCACTCTCTCTCTCTCTCTCTCTCTCTCTCTCTCTCTCTCTCGCAGTGCTCTGGGAATTTTTTTGCATGCATCTATAATTTGATGTTAAGTGCCTGCAGATGCATTATGCATGTCAGATAATGCATGGTGTGTAATCCAGACAGACCTCGCCTGAACCTGTAAGAGTGACATGTCGTTGCAGATCCCACACACACACACACACAGAGATGGGATCACCAGTGGAGACAGCCACCATGAATCAAAACCTCCCTCTGCTGTGTGACTCTGTGTCACACCGTGTCACTCTGTCACACTATGTCACACTATGTCACACTGTGTCACTCTGTGTCACACTATGTCACACTGTGTCACTCTGTGTCACTCTGTCACTCTGTGTCACACTGTGTCACTCTGTGTCACTCTCTCACTCTGTGTCACACTGTGTCACTCTGTGTCACACTGTGTCACTCTGTCACTCTGTGTCACACTGTGTCACTCTGTGTCACACCGTGTCACTCTGTCACACTATGTCACACTGTGTCACTCTGTGTCACACTGTGTCACTCTGTCACACACTGTGTCACTCTGTCACACACTGTGTCACTCTGTCACACCGTGTTAACTCTGTGTCACTCTGTGTCACTCTGTGTCACACCGTGTCACTCTGTGTCACACCGTGTCACTCTGTGTCACTCTGTGTCACACCGTGTCACACCGTGTCACTCCGTGTCACTCCGTGTCACACCGTGTCACACCTTGTCACACTGTGTCACTCTGTGTCACACTGTGTCACTCTGTGTCACACCGTGTCACTCTGTGTCACACCGTGGGGCAGACAGGAGTGCACTCTCAAAAACTCATGTGTATCCAGACGAGTGTTTCAGCCGTTAGAGTGAAGATGATTCAGTGAAGACGATGGTAACCATGGACACTAGTTTGATGTGGTGAAGTCTGTTTGTACTCGTACAATAAATGTCAATAAATCACTGTTCGAAAGCTTGATTCACTTCACTTTTAGCAGAAAGAAGCCGCGGTCATTTGTGTGATGCAACGACATTTAGATGAGACCATGTCACTATAGTCCGTTCAGAATCAGCCGTTTATCACGGATGACGGATCGTCTTACATGATTTTCGTATTCCTGTAGCAGCTCAGTTTCAACGGTTCTCTAGTTTTGTTGTTTTTCACTCGACGGTGACGAACAAATGCAGCAAAAACTTCCACAGAATCTCAGAATTTATAATAACTGGACCTGAAACGAGATTGGAAAGAAAATCTCACTGTTGTATTCTGGCCGTTTTCCAGGTCTTGTGCAGCATCCCATTGTTTTTCCCTCCATGGAACGTCTCTGTTCTTTCTCCTCTTTAAAGGCTGCTCCACGGTCCTGTTCTAGAAGGCGTGTGAGTGTTTTTGAACCCACAGTTTAGTCGCTCATTTCACCAGCAGACGCTCATTTAGAGGGCGCACTGACCTGTGTCGCATGGGCACTGGATAGAGGTCAGGTGACACCCACTGTACTGCAGTGACACCACACACACACACACACTGGCTGTAAAATAATGTGACAGCGTACAGTACATTTTGTATTTGCTGCAGAAAAAAGACGTCATGTCGCCTTTACTTTTTTTTGTTTTATTTTGATAGCACATTTAAAGTGGAATGAATCCTTGCAGGAATATAAATGTGATTATTACAAACGGAGAGTTCTGCTTACACCTGAAAGACCGTACCACTGTAAGTAGGTTACATCCTGCATACAATTACCATAATCACCTAAGCCTTTTTCCATTCATCTTTTAAAAGGTAACTTCTTCAAAACTTTTAATGTGTTTTCTTCTGTTTTGTGCTGTTTTCACCCGCTCACTTCCCTGAACTCCCTTTATTCCCCGGGTCATTGACAAGCTTCATTTACTCGGCTAAAAATAAATGTTCTTCACCTGTTGTCCACCACTTTTCTTTCTTTTTTTTTGACGTTCTTTAATGTTTTTCAGTTTATATTTGTCGTATTACCGTTGTTTTTTTTGGTCTCGATGCTTTTCCTTTGGGCTACTCATAAAGACTTTGATTGACATGTAGGCTCTGACGTTTGTCAGCCGTCGTCGTCTCTTCACCAGGCTGATGATGGTGTTCTCCTGGTGGGCTGAGTCCATGACACGGAGAGTTATATATGCCGGGGTATTACAGAGAACTTCTTAATCCAGTTTGTCACGCGGCTCCCTCTGGACGGGGTAATTTCATGGTGCTGAGCTGGTATTGATAGAGCCTCGGCAAATGAGGCACGCGGCAATCGTTAACTTTAATAACCATAAAGATGTGAGCGGTGGAGTCACACAGGCCCGTGAGAGGAAACCCATACAGGTGATTAAGAATCGAGCGGGGCCGCGGGGCCGTGGGGCCGCGGGGCCCGGCAGCGCCTCGCATTCTTTATTCTTACTAATGGAATTACATGTTAAAAGATGTCAAGACCATTACCAGCAATGCTTTAATGGTTTAACTGCTCTTATTTAACACAAAAAACCTGAGTGAACGCAAGAGACAAAGACGGCTTTGTGTAACGGGGTCAAAGTTAAGGAACGCGGTGAGAGTGGCTTCACAGTTCCACATAAAGGAATACTTCACCAGTTTGCACGTGGCTCTGTGTTTCTAGAATAGCAGGAGAATTTTTTAAAAATCCCTCAGTTTTCCACTGAGTTGTAAAACATCAGTTTTCTGCATTTCAGTGAAAACTAGAAGCCGGCGGTATTTTGTTTTGTATTTTTATATTTATTATATATTGAATTCCTCGTTTTACACACAATGAGCACTGTCTGTTTGAAGCTTGAGACAGCGAGACTCTCGCAATGCATTCTGGGAGTTGTTGTCGTCGCTCATCTACATGAGCCAAAACTACTAATTACTATTAATTCATTTTATTTAATAGTAAAGAAGGCCAAGAAGGCACTCGCTTCAAATATTATTTCCCGTTTATTTCACATAAATGACCCAGTTTTAATAGACGGTGAAATATTCCTCTAAACGTCCACGTTTTCTCTGGTGCTGCTTTGTATAAAAATGTCTTGTGATGAAGGTGAAAAACAGCATTTTTGCTCTTGGAAAGTTGAAGAATGGGTCAAATTTAGGTGGAATATCGGAGGAAGGTTAGGTTCCTTAAAGCTGGAGCCCCTGTAGTCCGTATTCTTTAAGTAGAGCCATATTCAGAGGGAAGCCATAGCAAGCGAGTGGAAAAACAACATTGATTTGTGTGACTCCAGTTGAGCTGGGTCAGTGGTTCCTGTCAGTCAGCAGCTGCAGCTCTGGAGTGTCTTTTTCTTTCTTCCTTCCTTCCTTTAGGTCTGTGGCTGCTGCAGGCGATACCACGGCTACTGTGTCCTCGTGTTTGTCTCCTCCCATTACTGTGGAGAGATGCTGCCTCGGGAGGAAAGTGAAGTCCCATCCACATCAGGGTCAGTGAGGAACCAGCCCGCAGCCTTGACTCTGAGTCAGCAGAGTAATGACGGGCTTGTGGTAAACGCCGAGTCTCTGCAGCGTCCGCGTTCACACGTGACTGCACTTGTCCAAGTCTTTTCACATTAGATAAATAGCCGTCTTTCCTCCCAATTTCTTTAGAGGCATTTAGCAGTGAATGGTATCAACTCCTGTGAAAGCCTTCTTCCTTCAGGCGGCTTTTTATTATTCATTGGCAAGAGTTGGCTCTGAGGGGGAAAAACAGACGAGTGAGAACAAGTGGCCGAGGCTCAGTGGCTTAGTGGAAGGAGAGCGGTGCAGAGGAGAGCGGTGTTGACACATGTAAACACCTCAGCTCAGCAACATATTTACCAGCTTGTTTTATGATGCTGTCCTCAGTGAAGCTCAGTATCGCTGCTTTGAGCCTGATTCCATCTTAGATTTCCACTGAGCTCGTGACGCTCATTCCATCTGTCTTTTATAAAGTCATTTTAAATGACCTTACAGGTTTTGTTTACATCAGGGGTCGGCGCGACTTCAGTGTTCCGTCACTGTGACTCTCTGTGATGGATTAAAAAAGAGGTTTCATGTTGGAACTGTCATCACAGAGTTCATATTTATTTACTGGACTTTGTTTTGTTTGCAGGAGTGATGGAGTTTACGCGGTTTCTTGAATGCATCTCAAAGCTGCTCCTGCACACTGTAACCCTGCAATACTTTCACTATCTCTCATGTGCTAATAATAATAATAATAATAACACCATAGAATCATATATATATATATATATATATATATATATATACATATACATATATATACATATATATATATATATATTATTTAATACTCATATTTTTTGGTCCAGAATGAATGTTAGGCCTTCTCTGAAGGCGTAGAAGGCCCTGAAGGTTCCCCACTGAAGTTTTTATACTGCTGTTTTTTTAATAGTTATGTGAACCTCTATTATTTCTCTGTTCTAAATTCGAGGTGCCGTAACTCCTGTAAACCCCGGATATCGCGACCTTTTCTTAACGACGACATTTGTGCTGATTTATTCGCCTCTTAGCCGTTGCCGTCGTTTCAAAAACCAGAGTGCGACACAGACCTTGTCACATCTCTCTTTTAAAAACGTGTCGCCTTGTGTTTAGTGGAGCATATTTAGGAACGGAGTCGAATGAAAATGTTCATTTTCTGATGTGCGCTTCAGTCTTTTTCACTATTTTGGACACTCTGTGTTAAATTGGCTGATCCACAGTCTACACTCTTTTCTTTTTGCTCCTGCGACACATCTCCTAAATTCAATTATGCTTTGTCACTTCATTATCGCGGTGGTTTTGGATAAAATGATATATATATATATATATATATATGTATATACATATATATATATATATATATATAGATATATATACATATATCTATATATATATATATATATAAATGATATGGCCCACGTGCTTTAACTGCCAGAAATAAGTGTGTGTGTGTGTGGGAAACACAGGGTTTGGACTTTTGTAAGAAATAAAACAAAATAAGAGAGAGATATTCTCGTCCTATAAAGCCTAGGCTGCATTTTCATTAAGTTTCATTTATTTTTTTTCTTGCGAGATGCAAAGCTGAACAACGCCACACTGGATGAGATCAGGTTCAGAGAGCATTAGCAGGAATCGTGCGCTCCATCATGAAAATACAGCTCCTTCCGGGGATTCCTCTCTCTCCACACGCACTCGTTTAAAACATGCACTCCCGTTACAGACGTGGAGGAACTTGAGCGCTAAATAAGAGTTGTGTCATTTCTGGTAAAACATATAAAACTGTACCCGTTGCCAAAGGGAGGGACATGAACAGTGGTCGGCCGGCGCTCTGTAACGGGTCTAAACATCATCCTAACAATCGCGGCGAGTGTTGGTGCAGTTTCCAGCTTGATGTTTAAGTCATGAACGTCATTAAACATACATATGCAGAGGGGAGCGCTCGTCAAACTCGTCATTAATATCCTTCTTTCTTCTTCCCTAAAAATCTGACAAACATGAAGCTAATGGAGACAAACAGAGCGGCGCCTGTTTTCCAAGTCTTGGACACATGTGACAACTTTTCAGTCAGACTTTTCCGCTCCGTTGTTACGTTTCCAGCTGTGCGAGACTTAAAAAGTGGGTTTTTCTGTTATGCAACAGTGACAGAACTAAACCAACTTCAACGGACAATCTGTCACTTCATGAAAGGTTGAAAAAGAAAAGAGTGACTGCGAGAGTCTCAGTTTGTCAAACAGCCGTGCAGCATGTTCCTTTTTTTTAAAGATCCCAGAAACTCAAAGAGTGGAATTCCCATTCAGCGACAGCAGGATCTGGAATTCTTGGTGCCACCTGAGAGCGACAATTAGGAGCCATGGCGACGGAGGAGAACTGTCAGGAACAGGACGGACTGTGGTTAACAAAAAGAAGGCGCCGTCAGTCTGTGGCTTAATAACTGCAGCATAGATAATAGTTGTTGATGTTCCGTTGGTGGTGACATTGTTATCAGAGGCAATCACTTAGCACTCCAGCCCTTTTATTTGTTACGTCTGCTCCACACTCGAGGATAATTGGACCAGATTCCGGTCCCGATCAGGTCCTTCCGACGATCCTGGATGTCTTCAGATTTGAACAGATTACGTGGCCAAATAAATCCTGCAGTTTGAGGGATTAACGGGCGTGAGTTTAACATCATCAGACGCATGTATTAAGCATGTTTGATATTCTATTGATAGTCCACTCTGTGCTTGCTTTCCTTTTTTTTTAAATCAAGTCAGATTTGAAAATCTCCTCTCGTGTGAGGCAGACTTCACTAAATAATAAACGGTCAGCTGGGAGTCTCACCAAGCAAGAAGAAAAGAAGAAAAACTAAAAATATCCTCAAACATTGCCGTTGAGGCACATGTGCACATCTCATAATTAAGACTTTTATCTCATAATTATGACTTTTTATCTTATAATTATGACTTTTATCTTACAATTAAGACTATTTATTTCATAATTAAGACTTTTTATCTCATAGTTATGACTTTTATCTCATAATTAAGACTTTTTATCTCATAATTATGACTTTTATCTCATAATTATTAGTTTTTATCTCATAATTATGACTTTTTATCTCATAATTATGACTTTTTATCTTATAATTATGACTTTTATCTTACAATTAAGACTATTTATTTCATAATTAAGACTTTTATCTCATAATTATGACTTTTTATCTCATAATTATGACTTTTTATCTATAATTATGACTTTTATCTTACAATTAAGGCTATTTATTTCATAATTAAGACTTTTTATCTCATAATTATGACTTTTATCTCATAATTAAGACTTTTTATCTCATAATTAAGACTTTCTTTGAGGATGTTTTATTATCAAGGCTAAGTTGTACCTCTTGTTTTCTCTCTGGTGGAAAAGGGCTTCCATACATCCATGTTGAATATGATTATTGTACTGACATATCAGGTCCAACAGTTTAAAACTATGAGCCAAAACAAGTTTTCTTTTGTTCCTAATATTATCTTTTTAACCAAATTCCCCCCTTGAGGGACAATAAAGGTCAATTGCAGTGAGATTAACTTAATATGTCTTCACTGTGGAACTATCGTGACCTACATCCTGTACACTGAACAGATCCGTTGTTAATGTGACCATTAGACACGTTTCCAAGGACACGGCTGCGCCGCGTAAACAAACCCAGTCATGTGACGTCTGCACCGCACAAGGGCAGATTGTCCTGGAGCTGCTTTGATGATGATGATCAGAGAGTTCATCCAGGGCTGAATCATCAGCACGTCAACACAACGCCGAGGAAAGGTTCACAAACTTACACAAATATCACTTCCATTGTCAAAATCATTCAAACTGAAGGAAGCAAGTTTCCTTTATATAACTTGGTCAATTCAGTTTGAATGAACTTTATTTTGTCATCCATTTACTTTCTTTTTTAAATGACTGACAATCACATGTTTTTCAGATCAATAACAAAGAGAACAAATCTTTCAGATTGATGTCAGTAACAGTATGAGCTCATGATCGACCTTATGTTCCTTCATGGTCTCATGTCTGCTGACTGACCGGGCGCTCGTAGTTGTCACGGAAACAAGACGGCGACCCCGAGCAGATCAGACGATTGCAGCTGTGGCCTCACACACACACACACACACACACACGTCCTCATCCTCACTTCTATTCTAAATAGCTCTTGTGTATGGAAGCCCATTTCCCCCATGAAAAAAGAGGTAGAACAGCCTTGATAATAAAAATATATATGTAAGTAAGTTGAAATTATGAGGTAAAAATTCATAATTATGCAATAAAAAGTGTGAATGCGCCTCAACGGCGATGTTTGACTTTTTTATCTCTTAATTTCGATTTTTTTCTCATAATTATGACTTTTTATCTCATCATTTCAACTTACTTTGAGGATATTTAAGACATATTTAGATCTGGTGGAAATGGGCTTCCATACTTTGGTCTGATTAAATCTTTTCCTCCGCTGGTCGTAAGTTATTATTGTTGTTGTTGTTGTAGGTGTAAGTGAAAGCACCAGGCTGCTGTTTTAATTGAAACTTACTTTATGAAATGTGGATTTTACTTGTGATCGCTTGTTAACATGCGGCAGCATTAATTAATGAACCTCATTTAAGTCATTTAAGTTTCATTGTTTCTTTGTGTAACAGAAACATAGAGGAGCTTTAATAATCTGTGTTAATGTAGCGTATGTGCGTGTCAACAATACCATGGAATAAATGAATATGTTGTAGTTTCTTCTCCGTGTGCGTGTGTTCCGCTTCCTTCAGGGAGTGTAATTACTCCTCAGACTGTTCCTGTCCCGGGATATTATTAATCCAGCAAAGTCTTCATCCTGCAGGGATTTAATTCCCCCCCTCATGAAGCATCACATACAGTAAAAGAGTTTGTCTCGTCACAGACTCACTTTCAGTGTGACAGACACATTATTGGGACAACAGCAGAGTAATGAATGCATTTTCCTCCGTGTGCAGCAGAAGCATTCAGGAAGTTTTGCTGAATTCAACGCACAAATAAAGTTAATTGAGGGCTTGACGAACTCTAGAAACTCTCCTCGACTTTTACCAAGAAAAAACACTTGAAACTTTTACTTTTTTTTCCTGTGTCTGATGCCAATGTTGATCGACACGATGGCCGATACTTGATGCCGATTATTTGAACCGATATGTTTGGCAAATCTTCTCTTTTTCTCTTCGATCTTATACAATAAACAACACTTAATGATTGGTATTTCAGAATCGGAACAAATAAATATCTAATTGTGATTATTTTGATATGATTTGCGATATCAGAGAGAACAGTCATTGTCACATCATTATTGTGATATTTGTGCAGATGTGTGAGAAACAAAGATGTTCTCTTCAGTCTGCAAAATAAGATTTCTTTAGATCAAGACAATAATTCATCAAAAATGATATTTTGAAACACTTTGGCTTTAAAAAAATATTGAAAATTGAATTGAAAATAAAATTGCAGGAGGCTATTTTGCGATTTCGATCAAATTTCAATGAAATGTTCAGCCCTAATACTTAATGAATGAGTAAAACATTTCCAATCTGCATCATTTCGCCACTTGTACGGTATATTTATAACTAAGAAAGCAGAAATTAATTCAATACGTGAACCAGGTCTTCAAAGAAAATGTCAAATACACTTATTTTGGTGACAAAATAAAGGTTTTAGAAGTTTAAATTGTTGTGAACTCTTTGAATAAGTCAAAATTAAGTCCATTGTTTAAAATAACGGCAGGTTAATGCAGATTATTAACGGTGGGGAAGCAATAACCCTAATTAAGAGGCCTTAGTCTACCTCTTAATTATCATTTATTACATAATCTCTCTTTTCTGCAGAAAACAGCGAGTGCGGCTCTTTTGTTTTTTGTTTTTTACCTCAAGCGCCCATTCCGTCTCTCTCAATCAATCAATCAATCTCCACATTCTGCTGCCTCCCCCTCATTAGTGGCTCTTAATTGGCCGTCGGGCCGAGCCCCGAAAACAATGAAGCATTGATTTCCTTAAACATAATCACCTCATCCCCTCGCTGTCATTACGGGGCCAGCGGGAGAAAAATGACCAGTCAATGGTCGCCATCGATGCCCTTCACCCCCGCGCCACCGGAGGCCGGAGAGCGCGGCGAGCCGCTCCATCTTCACAGGTTTGCTTTAAGCCCTTCAGCTGCCCGACAGCCTCCGAGCACTGCATCCATCAAAACACGCCCACCGATCCGATACTGCGCTCGGTTACCGCTCGCTGTGGAAATCCATCATGGACACACAGAATTCAAATGTACATGAGCGACGCTGCAGCTCGACCCGAGCGACGACGACTGTGTTGTCGAGTTCAAGTGGCCGTTAGTTTGTGTGAGTGGCCCAGTGGACTCATCCTGGAGCCATTTACACGGCGCCTCCTCCCCACAGCAGATGGTTCATGGTGATCACGGCTAATGTCCACCTGCCACCTACACACACACACACACACACACACACACCCCCAAAACTTTGACGTTTGAGACTCATATTTGAATATTTTGGTTACATTCATATCAAAAGTAAACAAAAGAGAGAACATTTAACACAAATGTACCAATAACTGAAGAAGGAAAAGACTTATTTTTCCTGTACAATACGAAGAAAAACCCCAAAAATATAGAAAATGTAGATGAAATTTCATGAAATTCAAGCACTTTCAATGACCCATGTCTGTTTCGGCCAGTTTCAAAAACTTTCAAGGATCTCAAGGACCCGTGGGAAACAAGTTTGCATTTTTCTTTCTTTGCATATTTCCTTTCTTTAAACTGCACCTGATCAAATATAACAGCACACAACAGTGCTTAAACACTTAGGCTCTGTCCCTGCACTCTGCATTTTAATGACTTATTATATATAAAAAATAATCAGTACACTAAACATACAAGCAGCATGATCAAGTTCCTTAGACTAAAAAAAAAATTGTAAGAGCTCATATTCAATCATGTAAAATGTCATTTTTTTAGTGCAAACACGCAAATCACCGATACATTTTTCAATTAAATTAAAGTATAAAGTATGAAACTGGTGTCAAATAAAGTTTCAGACAGAAACAGAACTTTTTGGTTATTTAGCAGCATTTCTTAGTGATTTTAGAACCAGAACTCAGGCCAATGAGTGGAGTCTGATGGAGTTTCCTGTGACGTAACTTATTCAGGAGATTCGCTCCGACTTGAAAGTGAGTGTGTGCAGGTCAGGAAGCTGTGGGTGAAATATTCAGCGCGGCTCACTGTGTTGTGGGGTTTGTGGCTTTTAGCACGTTTACAAAAAATATCAAACAACAAGCTCCGAGAGGGAGAGAGGGAGAGAGGGAGAGAGGGAGAGACATGAATACTGCACCACATGGAGGTCCAGCAGGGACTGCAAGTGTTTGCCTTTAAACGTGTGCAGCCTTTGGTCTGACCAGTGCAGACAGTGACCACGTGCACGGGGAGAAGAAAGCTGTTGCTGGGAACTCAGTGTGGTCATTCATGACCCCGAGCCATTCCAAACATTTGCACAACCAAACCCAGCGAGAGCAACACACACACACACACACACACACACACACACACACACACACACAGTAGAAGCAGGAGGTCCTGTTTAAAACCTGGTTTCAGTGGAGTGAGACACAAACAAGATGGGACGTGACTTGGCCTCTGGTCTCTTCTGGTGCAGCAGAGGTTTCAGGGAACGACCACGTGCAAACACACTTCATCGTCCACGCGGAAAAGCCCTGAAACTGTATATTTCAGATAGGGGGTGTCACGATCACGATTGTAAATCAAATATGAATCAGTCAGACACCAGATATGACCAGGACCAGGTCCTGTCCTCAGACCTCAGACCTCAGACACGGGCGTGAAGAAGAAAAACAAGCGTCAAAAATAAAGGCAGAAGAAAACCAAACCACTTTTGACAGACTCTATATTGACTTATTATACTGAACAGACGAGCTCGTGGTTGTCTCTGACTGTCACTGGTGTTGTCATAGTGTTGCACAGATAGATGAAGCTCACTCTTCATCACCTCTAGCACCAGAAAGTGGCTACATTTGTGAAGTGTCAGTAAAGTTAAACTCAATATAGCGACACATTCACAAAGTTTCCACATTCTTGTAATGTGTATCACGTCTTCTTCTCTGTTTTTGGTGTCGCGTCACAGCACCACTCACAGGCCTGGCATATGTACTACAGCCTTTTTGTAATAATAATATCATTATTATTATTATTATTACAAGATGATTTCGAGGATTTTGTTTTCTGTAGTACAACAATGCCATGTCTTTTAATATCTGAAGTATGACATGTCATCTCATTTCCTGGTCTTGCTTTTAGTCTTAGAATTGGATTGATTCTTCTACGTGTTCTTTAAAGTCATATTTAGATTATTAAAGGATGAGACAAAGGTAAAAGGTCTGCTCCCCCCTCTCGTCTCCTCTCCTCTCCTCTCCCCTCCTCTCGTCTCCTCTGGTCTCCTCTCCCCTCCCCTCGTCTCCTCTCGTCTGGTCTCGTCTCCCCTCCCCTCGTCTCCTCTCGTCTGGTCTCCTCTGGTCTCTGTCTCTGTCCTGGGATGAGCTCCAGTTTAATTGTTGGATGGTGGTGTGTGTTGCAGGGGCTGTCACAGGAAGATAAAGAGTTTTTCCTGGGGCTCAGGGAGAGGGGAGTGCGGTGATGGAGGGCCTCTCTCCTGCAGCTCCGCTGACTGCATTAGCCCCTCGCTTTATAATTGTGTGAAGGGGGCACTTCCAGTGGCTCCCTCATTACTCACTGGCATGGCCGGTCCCTGGCAGCCAGACACACCTTGTCCTCTAGCTCTGTCTCTCTCTCTCTGCCTGTCTCTCTCACTTCACGTTGTCCCCGTCTCCGTCACCTTCTCTCGCTCTCCTGGGCAAATCCTTCTCCAGTTGTTGTTTTGACCGAGCGCGGCCGGCGTCGGCTCGTGTCTCCTTCTCTTTTCCCTGGACTAATTTAGACTCCTCCCCCTCACCACTGGCGCTGCACAGCTCATGTTTCAGCGTCTAAAGACACGTGGATGAAACACCTGAGAGCTGCAGCGTCACTGAATTCATGAATGTATTCAAACAAAGACAAAACCATTTCTGTGAATAAAACACGGTGTTTGACGCTGTTAGAGCCCTTGAGCTACGCACGGTTCCAGGCACTAGTTCACCACTCATTTGGCTTGAATATAAAAAAAAAATAATAATATTAATAATAACATGCAGGACAAAAGATTTAAGAAAGAAGAAAGAGTTCTTTTATGGCCCTTTTTTAATAATTCCGTGTGATTTTATCATCATTTTTTTTTATTGGCCCTTTGAAATTGGGATTTTATACTATAACGAGTTTGTATTGTTTTTTATAATTGATTTAGATTTTTATCCTTCAATGATTTGAATTATTGCACATTTGATTCATTTTTGTCTATGAGTTTATTTTTATCCGCCTGTTTAATGACAACTTTTCAACAACTCACCGCTCTGGCGTATAAAGATCTATTCTTTATGTTTTGTCTCCTCTTTTCTTCTCTACTTTACTATTTTCTTTTCTTCTCTACTTTATTCTAACCTTCTATTTTCTTTTCTCCTCGACTGTTTTCTCCTCTTTTCTCTTCATTGTGTCAGCCATGACAGTCTAGCGGTGTCCAGGTATTGGACTCATACTGGAGGCTGATATGTGGCTGATATGTGGTCTTCACGGTGGACTGATGGGTGTGGAGTGAGGACACGTGTCTCAGTGTTTGTTTACTGCAGCAGGACTCCAGGTCCAGGTGTTCCTCCTCTTTCATTCATATTCATGTGTTGTTTGGAGTCGTTCAGTCGTTTCGACTGTATTCTGCCCCCCGACACAGCTCCGCACGACGTGTCAATCACAACACGGAGTGGAAACTGCAAATACAAGAGAAATAAATTTGCATCGACAATGTGTGTACAGATAATAATGAGCTAAGTGTTCAGTCAAACACTTACTCACGATGTCAGGGGTCACCAATCTTTCTCAGAAGACGTGTGGATACAGTATATCGTCCTAGAATAATATAAATATGTTGCACCTTGACTTATTTTACCATTTAAATGCTTAATATTACACATTCTGTTGTATTAAATCAGTGCTGATAAAATGATTCTTCATTATTGTGAAACAAAAGTGAACAGTAAGATTTCTCTGTGTTTTCTCTGACACTTTCTCCTTTACTTTCATTTGCTCTCAGCATGTCCTTATGTTTTAAATAAGTATATTCATTGTTCCATATGTCACGTTTTTAACGTGTTCAACCAGGGTTATAGACGGAATAATACATAATATATGACCTAAGTATGCTGTATAATAATAAAAAGGACACATCTCACTCAAACATCAGTTACAATTCTGTAAGCTGTGATGATTTTGATTGGAAGACAAACAGGAATAAATAACTGAGCAATAAAGTTGTGGAATAAACTGTGGAAGTGAACATTTCAATCAAAGAAATAACTACATAATAAATATGTAATAAATAAGGCTTTATTAAACACCTTTATGACCTTGCACGTGGTCAGCTTCTCTGGGACTGACACAGAAGAAGCTAATCGATCTTTCTACTTCCTGTGACATCACAGGTTAAAGTCAACATAGGGAAACTACCTTTATTCTACGTGTGAGTGAAATCGCAGCGACTCACAGGAGCCAGAACTTGTTTTCTAAATGAAATAGTGACCTATTTGTCTATCTGTCTGTCTGTCTGTCTGTCTGTCTGCAGAGGGAGGCACGTGTGAGGTGATCGCCGCCCACCGATGCTGTAACAAGAACCGCATCGAGGAGCGTTCACAGACGGTCAAATGCTCCTGTTTACCGGGGAAAGTGGCCGGGACGACACGCAACAAGCCCTCCTGCGTGGACGGTGAGGGAAACCCTTTATCTCAATATTGTGCTGCTGCTGCTGCTGCTGCTGCTGCTGCTGCTGCTGATTTTATCAATGACCTCCAAACCAGCATTCCTGTCATTTACAAAGAATCTGAGCAAATGATGTTTTATGACGGCACTCGGTGAGGATGCGGAGACGTAATGTGTCCTCTATTTAGAGAGGAGAACTCTAATAGACATCCTGGTTTACCGTCATCCAGGGTCGTGCAGGATCATCCAATATTGAGAAGCGCTTTGTTTGTATGAATGCAGATGTGGCAGGACGTCACTAGTGGAGATTGTTTTGTTAATGTCCGAGTGAACTCAGGTGAGAGGGAAGGAGGAGGAGTCTGGGGCATCCACAGTGAGTGAGTGAGTGAGTGAGTGAGTGAGTGAGTGAGTGTTGTGTTGTACATCTCTGGACATTAACCCAGAGCTCATGTCTTTGTAGAGTGTAAAAATAACAATTAAAAGAAGCAAAAACCAACAGGACAATGTAATGAAATGAAATTAGAATAAACACAAAGTGCTAATTAACCTCTTATAAGACAGATCATTTAGCTGCTTTTGTCCATTACCATAGAGAGGCGATAAGAATGTGCAGTATAGTGTCTTATACGCTTTTATGAGCACACTCTGATGAAAATGTTAGTTTTGTTCATTTTCACCTGTGATATAAACACAAATATTGGAAATATGTCGCAGTTCAAAGTTCACTTGGCTCATTTTTATGAACAAGAAGACAAAAGAAGACATTTCTGGATGGACACAGGATGTCCATCACCAAGGGTGCACCTGCGGCACAGATCCGGTAAAATAACAAGAAATCAAGGTGAAATCAATTTTTCTATGCAAGTATATTAAAGAGGTTGTGGACTTTTTTTATGCTGAGTTTGGTTTATCACAGTTGGCCACACACACATTATTGAAAAAGTGATTTGTCCAAAACTGCGTGTTCAAATACCCAACAGCACATGTACTCTAATAATGGACCTCTAATGTAATAAAGTATAACTTGGAAGTACATCTACTATCAATTTATAGTGATAGTAGTAGTAGTAGTAGTATACATACTACTACTACTGTAATAGTACAGTAGTATAATAATCAGGGACAGAAACAAAGGCAAAAATCACAAAATCAGATTACCAAAAAGAAACAATAAAAACAATAAAAAAGCTCGAGCAAATAAGAGAATAAGGATTAAGTTATTAATATATACAAACAGATACAGTAGATAATGAAGAGCATATATAAGAGTGTTTCTTTGGTTTATCAACAAACTTCCACAAACACCTCAGACCCAAACCCGAGTACATTACACTATATAACATCAGCCGTTCTTTTCTAATAATATGAGCTGCCGGGCTTCATGGGATAGTGAGCGGGATCCGGTCGGGGCCGCTGAGCACCTGAGCGAAGAGCATGTTGCACATCACATCGCCCGCGGCGGCTCAGGCTGATGGAAATGAATAACTAATAAACACGAGTCAGGGAAGCTGCGGGCGAGTGCACCTGAATTACCTCAGCTGAGAAAAACAATCAGGCTGAGGAACTCTGCAGCTCCACGTCTGCTCCACGTCAGCTCCACGTCTGCTCCACGTCAGCTCCACGTCTGGAGAGGAACCGCCATGCCCTCCTTCACTCCACCGAGCTCATTTAATGCTCCTCAGCCTCGAGTCTTTCACCTCCATCGTCAGCGGAGATCAAAGTCTTGTCTAAATGTATAAAAAACTATATGAATTATGAGGAATGTTACATGAAAGGCCAGACAGGCCATCGCTGCTGACACTTGAGAAGATCCTAGAATGAGCTTAGATATGATCCAAGGATGCCACCAAAGAACTTTACCAGGGCAGATGAAACATGTCTCTGTGAAAGTTCTCATTAAACTGCTGAATTTTCTGTCCTTGGAGCTTTTGTAAAAACACCAAAAACCCTGATGTTGTGTTTGCCCTGTGGATGGAGTCGTCTCCTGAATGAAACATTCACACAGCTCCGACCTTGAGATGTAGCTTCTTTTTTTCACATTTATATTTTAAAGCAGACTGTGTTGTTCTTTTGTAGAGAAGTAGACGAGGTCTCGCCTGTCGCATATAAAAGACACGGTTATTTCCACCCAGATTGTGTCTTTATCACATGTGGTCTAGACAGACTTTATAAAAATAAGAACTCATTATCAGACATTTTCTCACCGACACCTCACTCACCTGGTTTCCATTAAAGCGTGTTGCAGATTTTCACACGTTCACTTCATCATAGACCATAACTGAAACTCTTCCTGCTTGAGGAGCAAGTGATACTGGTCCATTTCAAATATCATTACACCCATTTAACACCCTAAACAACTGCTTTACAAGTCACTAGTCTGTGTGTCGTGTGTAAAACCACGTCAAGGCAGTGTCACCGTTGCTATGACGACACCAACCGTGTTGAGAAGGTACTATAAAGTCATGGAAATTCTTACATAAATTCTGCAAACTAACCAGTAGAAGGAAACCAGATAATAATTTCAGAGTGAAATGCTTAAAATAGTGTTTTTATTCACATTTGTGTGTAAATAAAACAAACTACAAACTTCCCTCACAAAATCCACAAATGACTGAGGCAGAAAAGGCTCAAGCTGTCGTGTTTGTTTCAGCAACGCTGTCAATCACAAACTGGCTCCGCCCAGCGTCCGAGCCCGCCCACTGTCCATTGACTCCCAGAGAAGCTGAGCTTCCGTGGAAGTTCCGTTTTTGCCGCTTTTGTCCAATCAGCGTCGAGCTTTTGGTGGTTTTTAATTCAGAGGCTTCTACGGGAATATGAAAATCACGTAAGACGATCTGTCGGTAAATGTGCGATAAACGGCGGATCCTGAACGAACTATACCCACTGAACTACGGTGGCCTTCGCACACCAGGAAAGTCTTTTATTTGTGTCGTAAAGCTTCCACTTACAGACCTTCTGAAAGCAACGGAACTTATGAAAGGCTTATCCTGAGACTCTTTTAAGCCATTATACACTTATACAATCGTGCTTTTAGGTTGTATATTTCATTTCTGCCAGTTAACCCCGATAATTGTTAAAACACTGGCCCTGTAGCATCCAGGATCAGCTGTGAGCAGATGTTGGAGAGAGTTATAGAAATCAGAACCTACAGTGGTGTAGAAGAATTCATTCATTCAAACACTTCACGCCTCCTGCGGCAGGTGAATCTTTACCGTTAGTGTATGGATTAACCGGCACTTATAGAAGGAGTGGTGGAAAAAATGGAAGTGACAAGTCACTGAGCAGCGAGATGTGCTTTACTGAGCAGCGTTACACCGTCACACTGATGGACACACACGTGACACACTGATATTTCCTGTGGTTAACGCCTTCATCGCCTCAATATCCACCTGCTTTAAAGCTGCCGTGTGTAACTTTGTGAGGATTTTACATTATTACATACTAACAAGCAGTACTGTCAGACCTGACTGAGGGAGCGGTTGTGTGTATACACCAGCACTACAGGGGTGGGCGGGGTCAAGAATGTGTAACTGTCTTTTGCGGGTTCTCATAATCTGTAGCTGCTGCGTTCCAGATTGATGGATAATCATAATTTACAGAATCAACTCTCAGAAGCTCAATGTGATCCACACCACTCTCTCCCTGCCACGCAATGAGAGAGTGGTGTGGAGCCTCGAGGCTTAATCAGCATTGTGTGAACTCATTACACAATAATGTAACGGACATTTGTTTATTTTTGAAAGGCACGTTATCTTGGGTGAACCTAGACAAATCCTCCAGCGACTTCGAGACTTCTCTTCCAAAGAAGAACAATTTTCTTTTAGATGTTAAAACGTTGATAGTAGAGAAGCAGCAGCTGTCAGTGACAGAAGTCTGTAGACGTCATTACGAGATCGCCATCGCTCCCAGAAAACCCAGACGAGCCCGCTGGTGACATCACCCTGATCATTGGTCTGATCGGTGGTCGGTCCGTCCAAATGAGTTCAGAGGCAGTTTAATCTACATCCACCGGTCACACACACACACACACACACCACCTCTTGGAAGTGGAGAGTGACTACGCCCACTTTTCAGACTCACACTCCATCTCATTGAGATGTGGTGTGGTGTTAGCCAAACACAAATCAAGCTGTTTGTTATTAATTTAGACCTGGAGCCTCTATGGGACATGGGGTTGAAGGGCAGACAATAAAAACATAAAAATAACCATGTAGTTCTACACAAGCGCTCATTTGTAGTTGGACGTGTCAGATGCTGCAAACACATTGGTTAATTAAAGTGTGTAAATTAATGACCAGAGGCAGAGGGGTCACTCTGTTCCAGCGGTTTGATTGTGTGTGTTTGTCACTCACACACACACACACACACACACACAGGCTACCGGTGCACCATGTGAGAAATGATAGACTTATGGAGTCAGTGGTCCGGCCCCTTAGCAGCACACCGGCCTGGCCCAGATGGAGCTTTCTCCCCAGGTCCCAGTGTTATTAATGTTCCATCCAGATAAGGAACGATGCCGCAGCCCAGCTCATCTCATCTTGCCGCCCCCACCCCCACCCCCCCTGGGGGGACACCTGCTGCCACTGTTACATACACAGGTTATGTCCCACCCCCGCCACAAAAAATAAATAAATAAAAAAGTGGAACAGTCAGGGCACAGATATAACAAACGAGAAGTTTATCTTCAGAGGTCACTTGGTTTGGACACAGAGACTGGAGGAGAGAAAACTTTATATCTTTGGCTCAGGCGACATTCAGACTACTGTGCTTTTGAAAACTGCATTTTAGTCTGGACGTATGAAAACAGAGACCTTTCCTTTAGAAACCATGATGATGCACGACGATGCGCGTGTACTCAGCCATGACTCAACGATCAGCCGTGAATGAAAAGCTCTACTTTCAGGCCTCGTCCAGACGTAAGCTTGTATTTTTGAAAACATAGTTTTGGGGTTTTAAACTGTCTGAAAACACGCACACAGTTGTGTGGACAACAAGGAAAAAGAAAGTTGTGTCGTGCCGTTGGATGTAGCTGAACTTGCTAATGTTGCTAATGTTTCTTTGTGACTTTCAACATGTTTAAACATTACAACGACGTTTGTGTTTCTCTTCTGAGCTTCTGAGGGAATTGAGTTTATGTTTTCATGTGGACAAAGATGTTTTTGAGTGCTAAGTGTGTGTGGACAGGATTCTTTTTTAAAAACAGAGGAGGAATGCCTTAGTCTAGGTCTTAGTTTTTGGAAATGTTGATGTAGTTCCACACGTTCACTTCCTGGTTCTTCCACTCACTAGTGTACCAGCTGTGAGTCTGGTTCACACTGAGTTTCTAATTAGAAAGTGTAATATTTATTCAGTGAACAGATCTTCTCTCTTCTTTGTCTATTTTTGCCAGGAACTGCGTGAGAAATAGACGAGATGCCGACACTCAAAAGTAGACACGCCGAAATTAGAAATCTACTGAACCAGTCTAACTTTCAGTTTGGTGTAAGAAAACAAATTACGTTGTTGTTTCTTCTGAGTAGAACTTTCTAATGGTCAAATGATATATGTTTTAATGAGTTATGGGATGGAAATACTTTCAAAGTTAAGGTAATATTTATTAATTTTGTTTATTCACATATTTATTTATTTATGTATTCAGATTGAGCCCAGACATAAGTGTGTCCGTTTCACGTAAACATGCCGGTGGAACGTCTTGTCTGGACACAGATCACAAAAGAAAATCCAATTTTAAATGAAAACATAGTAGTGCTGAAGCAGATTCTCCCTGATGAGCTGTGTTGTTGGTCATTAACCACCTATTGTCTCCAGTCATCACATGGAGCTATTTCAGTTGCCATTGGTAACCATTTTGGTTGTTATTAAGATAATTGGATGTGATGAGCGCGTTTGCTTTGCTAGGCATCATGCTCAGTGTGAGTCTGCTGTCAGATTAGGCCTCGTCGTGGGAATTGATTATTGTCTTTGACGAGGAGAACTATGTCCCAGTTACGTCAGGGCCAACACAACACTCAGATCTCTCCAGCCTCGCTGGGCCAATCATATGCACTCGGATTAGCCGCCGCACAACTGCTTTTATCCTCGTGTACGACACGTGTAAGCCCTTAGCTACACTTTACACACACACACATTGTACATAATGCAGTCAGTGACTCAACACAAGCATGCAGATGCCCCCGTCGTGTCGCTGCAGCAGCTGCAGTAGCTGCAGTAGCTGCAGTAGCTGCAGTAGCTGCATGAAACTCTTTCTCGGGCGAGACAAACGCACGCAGCTGCCAGTGAGCAGCCGATCACTGATGGGGAATGAACCCTTCTGTGTGGCTGCAGGCGCACAACGCCGAGCATGACAGGTTGTCATGGTGCATTTCAGATGGTTCCTGTGGGCAGACGCATTAATGGAAGATTCTCAAACTGTGGTAGGTGTACCATTAGAGGTATGCAAGATTCCTGTGGTGGTACTTAGGAAAATCAGAAATACTGTTGATGTACATCAACAGTATGGTCAGAATTCCTCATCTCCATCATACGATGGAGATGAGGAATTCGTAGTAATTCATAGTGCGTAGAAAATTATATTATGGAAGTCCATTTCTGACAGAAAATAAAAAGTGGTAAAACTTAGCCTTGATAATAAAATAAATCAAAATTATGAGATAAAAGGTCAGAATTATGAGATAAAAAGTCAGAATTATGAGATAAAGTCAGAATTATGAAATAAAAAGTCAGAATTATGAGATAAAGTCAGAATTATGAGATAAAAAGTCATAAGTATGAGATAAAAAGTCATAAGTATGAGATAAAGTCATAAGTATGAGATAAAAAGTCATACTTATGAGATAAAGTCATAATTATGAGATAAAAAGTCATAATTATGAAATAAAAAGTCATAAGTATGAGATAAAGTCATAATTATGAAATAAAAAGTCATAATTATGATTTTATCTCATAATTTCGACTTACTTTGAGGATATATTTAATATCAAGGCTAAATTGTACCTCTTCTTTCGGGCATAAATGAGCTTCCATATGAAACAAATAATAATAATTATTATTATCACTTCATGTCCTGCTCCATCTTAATCTAATGTCACTACACCAGTGTGTGAAGTACATGTGAGGAAGAGGAGGATGATGATGAGAGAGCAAATCTGCCTCCTGTCCCTAAATTTACGCCACTGTATTTTAACATTGGTGATAATGGTGTGACTGAGAGCTCAGAGTTTCCTCAACAAAAAAAAGTTTCAGAGATTTTAACAATTTAACTATTTAAAGTGTGAATCATTCACGGCCCCCGGACTCTGTTTGTGTTCTGTCCTGTTGCTCCGCCCACCCAACAGCGCAGCACCAAATCACAGCGAACATTCTCTCGAGGCATTTTACTACATACAGTAGTAATCCAGAGATTTTTGTCACAATGGGATCATAATTACACAAACAGGGAAATCACTATTGTCACAAACAGAATACACTGTCATATCATCCCCTCCACTGTGCCTGTATGTGGCTGGCGAGACAAAAGCTGCTGCAGATACTGCTGCAGGGTAAATGGACAGAAGGAAAGGATTAGACAGGACAATAGAAAACCATAAACACACACACACACTGACAGACGTAAACATGATGATGTCCCTGTCACTCGACACAGTTGAGGATAATGATCGTGAAGCAGCAGAGAGACAGTTAACAATAACCCAGGTGTGATCATATGTATATATATATATATATATATATATACATATATATATATATATATATATATATATATATATATATATACACATATACGTGTCTACATGTCAGCTGTGTGGGAGATACATTCTTTTTACCTGACTCACTTCTGTACCCACATAAAGAAGAACACATTGGCAGTAGGAAGACATTTACAGTGACACACTGATTCAGTGGGTTGGTTTCCATCAGCCTGATTATTATGTGCGTTTTTGATTGTGTGTGTGTGTGCATGGGAAAGCTGAATGGAAATATGCACAGTTTCACCAAAATGAAATAAATCAAACTCTGAAATAACGCTTGTGGGAGGTGGGAAGGCGTTTAGAAATCACGTGACTGGAGCGTCACCTCAGCTGCTGAACGTCAGTGGGCTGGAAACACAGATACGAGAGGGAATGTGTGTGTGGAAGTGAGAGAAACACACTCACAGTGTTTGAACATCCCTCTTTATTCAGACTTGAAACAGCCCTTTGGTTTTAAACCAGGGGTGTCAAATGTACGGCCCGCAGGCCAGTGGTGGCCCGCCAGAGGGTCCAATCCGGCCCAGAGGATGAATTTGTTAGGAATAAGAATCTAATCATAATGTGAAATACGATATTTTTCACTTCCAGATACCTGTGACTAAATGTTAAAGATCCACTTATTTTTCTCCAGAAATGTCATGTTCTTTAAAAAGACTCGTCATTAAAGTTAAAACAGAGGTTATGATGCTATTATTTTATTGGACCGGCCCACTTGAGATTAAATTGAGCTCCCGTGCTAAGGAGAGGTTCACTTTCAGCAGTGCTGTCGCTAAATACACCAGACTCCTCTGTTAAAGGACGAGATTTTAGACGTTTCCTTTGCTAAATGTCGGAGATTAAACCACGTTTCACGTCTTTTTCACTGATCTACAGTTCGGCACGGTTCACTTTGATGCTTGTTTCTCTTCCTGTGACGGCGCTCACATTTTCCCTGGTTATGACGTCACGAGTCGAGCTAGCGGAAACGTGCCATATGTCACTTAAGCCACTACAATAATAACAATAAGCCCATTATGCAGAGCGGTGTTCAGACTCTTTACTTGAATGCCTAATCATTTGGTCAAGAGTGGTGCCAGAGAATCGGGATTCACATTGTTCCAGAACGGTGCAGCTCTACTTTTTAAACGTCTGTGCTTGTGTAAAAATCAATAAAACCTGGCCTCACTCGTTTCTGTGACGGGGCAAAGAGTGATGCAGTGTGTGACCTCGGGTTTAGCAGGTTCCAGCCTGAGTTTCGCTCTAATTATACACCTGCAGCATTTTCTTCATGCTCCCTTGACCTACTTTCAATCCTCTGCTGCTGTTGCACAACACGCTCGTCTCACTGAGAAGGAAACTAAAGAAAAAATCCGGATATTTTTATTGTAATTCTCTGAGTTTAAATTGCTTGATCGCGGGGCTGTTTTGCCTGGTTTTATGAATGGCTGATTGATTGCACGCTTGTTTAGTTAATAACTGTGTAATCAGGGCACTTGCAGAGCGCTGACATATAAAGTACTCAGGTAAAGAGGAGGAGGAAAAACACCCACACGGCCTGAATCGATCCTTCACCCCCAAAACTGTCAATTTAACCCAACAAATTGTGAGGATTTAAAACCTAACTGCTTTCTGCTCCACATTAGGCAACTCATTCATGTCACTCAGCCAAAAAGTAAATAAAAAAGGGAAACACAAACACTTTATTATGCAGTGATTAACTTCAACAAATGTCTCAGATTAAAAAAGTCTTCACTGGCTCTGATTAAAAAAGTCTTCACTGGCTCAGATTAAACAAATCTTCACTGGCTCAGATTAAAAAAAGTATTCATTGGTCTCAGATTAAAAAAGTATTCACTGGTCTCAGATTAAAACAGAATTCACTGGCTCAGATTGAAAAAGTATTCACTGGCTCTGATTAAAAAAGTCTTCACTGGCTCTGATTAAAAAAGTCTTCACTGGCTCAGATTAAAAAAATCTTCAGTGGCTCAGATTAAAAAAGTATTCACTGGTCTCAGATTAAAAAATCTTCACTGGCTCAGATTAAAAAAAGTCTTCACTGGGCTCAGATTAAAAAGGAATTCACTGGGCTCAGATTAAAAAAGTCTACAGTGGCTCAGATTAAAAAAGTATTCACTGGCTCAGATTAAAAGGGAATTCACTGGGCTCATATTAAAAAAAAGTCTTCAGTGGCTCATATTAAAAAAGTCTTCACTGGGCTCAGATTAAAAAGGAATTCACTGGGCTCAGATTAAAAAAGTCTTCACTGGGCTCAGATTAAAAAAAAAGTATTCACTGGTCTCAGATTAAAAAGTCTTCACTGGCTCAGATTAAAAAAAGTCTTCACTGGGCTCAGATTAAAAAGGAATTCACTGGGCTCAGATTAAAAAAGTCTACAGTGGCTCAGATTAAAAAAGTATTCACTGGCTCAGATTAAAAGGGAATTCACTGGGCTCATATTAAAAAAAGTCTTCAGTGGCTCATATTAAAAAAGTCTTCACTGGGCTCAGATTAAAAAGGAATTCACTGGGCTCAGATTAAAAAAGTCTTCACTGGGCTCAGATTAAAAAAAAAGTATTCACTGGCTCAGAGACTCATATTCACAGAGATCAATTCTCCTCCTTATCTGTCAAAGTGTTGAAACATGCTGCTACCTGACAGGGTCAATCCATCACAGCGCGAGCTCACTGATGATCTGACAGATGCACTTGTAAAAGGTCCATCGCTTCATGTTTTTCAATCAAGACCCAAGTCTCACTCACGGGTTATTTGTCCATCAACACGGCCGACGACAGACCGCTGCGTGGTCAGCGCCTACAATCAAACATTCTCTCCTGGTTTGTTGATTATTCCGCGCTCATCTGTCATCTGTGACGGTCGGTGACGCGTGTGAGGGTCATGTTGATGAGAGGCAGTGACATCTGATGGTGAAACAGCAGAGTGGAACAAACGTCCACTCGTCCCTCCTTTCCCTAAGTGCACAGCCTTCACTTATGAGAGAGGATATTTGATCATGTTTGAGTACAAAGCTTCTGCTAGAACATGACAAACACATGGCAGCACAAGATGGTGGCCTATAATAAGGGTTATAATCAGGGTTATAATAAAGATTATAATAAGGGTTATAATAAGGGTTATAATAAGGATTATAATAAGGGTTATAATAAGGATTATAATAAGGATTATAATAAAGGTTATAATAAGGATTATAATAAGGGTTATAATAAGGGTTATAATCAGGGTTATAATAAGGATTATAATAAGGGTTATAATAAGGATTATAATAAGGATTATAATAAGGGTTATAATAAGGGTTATAATAGGGATTATAATAAGGGTTATAATAAGGATTATAATAAGGGTTATAATCAGGGTTATAATAAGGGTTATAATAAGGATTATAATAAGGGTTATAATAAGGATTATAATAAGGATTATAGTAAAGGTTATAATAAGGATTATAATAAGGGTTATAATAAGGGTTATAATCAGGGTTATAATAAGGATTATAATAAGGATTATAATAAGGGTTATAATAAGGATTATAATAAGGGTTATAATAGGGATTATAATAAGGGTTATAATAAGGATTATAATAAGGGTTATAATAAGGATTATAATAAGGATTATAATAAGGGTTATAATAAGGGTTATAATAAGGATTATAATAAGGGCTTTAATAAGGATTATAATAAGGGTTATAATAAGGGCTATAATAAGGATTATAATAAGGGTTATAATAAAGATTATAATAAGGGTTATAATCTGGGTTAAAATAAGGATTATAATAGGGATTATATTAAGGGTTATAATAAGGATTATAATAAGAATTATAATAAGGGTTATAATCAGGATTATAATAAGGGTTATAATAAGGGTCATAATCAGGATTATATCTGGGCTGACAGTATCAGTCCCCAGTGGGTTTGTCCATGGTTTCCATGTGTTTGCTCACTTTAAGCTCTCGTCATTTTGTTGCCTCCTTACAGGAATACTTCACTGATTAGCATTTAGCTTTGTATTACTAGAATAGGGCTAGTATTTTTGAACAATTGTGCTTCACCTCAGTTTCACCCGAGTCGAGAAAGTTCTTTAATTTGTTTTTTTTTTGTTTTTCTTTGTTTTGTTACCAGTGACACTTGGTCCAAGGCTTGAAACTGCAACGTTAATTCCACACTTTTCAGACCCACTCGTGGGGAGACGGGACATTAGTCCCAGAATGTGAACGTGTCAGCCATCTTTGCTAACAGTGACGCTAACAGGACCAAGTGTCACTGTTGGACACTTCTCAGACGACGGGAGCAGGAGCAGAGAAGCAGTTACCAGCTCTGTGAACGATAAGATTCTGTAAACACTGCACCTTTAAAATCGTCAATCCAACGAAATGAATAGTCCAAAATCCAGAAGCCAGGTTTAGGACAATGGTGCTGCTGTAATTGGTGCCTCCTCACTGCCCGGCAGACGCTGAGGAGGAATAAAGTTTGCTGATGTAGGAACAGAGGTCGCGCCCTCTACGCTGACGACTGCACGGGGAGTAGTTAAAGTAAAACGACTGATGGAGGTCAGCGGTCACCGGAGAGTCGTGCAGGGATCCCCGAACCCAGAGATGGCTCCTCTCCAGCGGTCAAGGTCAGAGCCAGATGTCCTGGTCCGGTGACAGACATGAACTGTGTGTGCTGTCTTCATCCTCCTCCTCCTCGTCAGAACACAGTTGTTCTGCACACCGACTAAAACTGCCTTAAGTATGTATATGAATATTTATAAGATACATTTCTGCTCATTAAACTTTTATTCTCCTTTTAGTACACAATATGAAGCTGTCAAGACAGTAATTAGAGGTGTGCTAAACTGCAGTCGCTGGATTATCAACATGATCTGCTTTGTGTCAAGGAAATCACTTTTTTTTTTATTTAAAACACAGAGCAGAAGTTCACAGTTTCTGAGAAGTGACATCATTTTCTCGGCTAACTCGCTGCACTCTGAAACATATGCAGATAATGAGAAGGCAGTGCTGTGTTTCTCTGGTGGGATATTCCAAAAAAGAGCCTCAGCGTGTGGAAAGGCATTGAATCAGGCAACTTTGTTGACCATCGCCATTTACATCCCAACTGTGAACTACACAAGCATCCAAGTGAAATGACACAGATGAAGCAGAAACTAGCAAACAAATGGGGCGGTTAGCGCACCAGCCACTTTATTAGGCACACATGTTCATGCAAATGAGTTGCTGTCTCATCAGCCAATCACACGACAGCTCGTAGACATGGTCCAGACGACCTGCTGAAGAACTTCACACCGAGCATCAGAACGAGAAAGAACAGCGGTTTCAGTGACTTTGAACACAAAATGGCCGTCGTTCTGAATATATTCAGAAACGGTTGATTCACTTTTCAATTAAATTCAATTGATTCTAGCGTAATAATAATGGTGATGATATGATATGAATGATAATAACAATAATAATAATAATAAGAAGAAGAAGAATAGCCTCGAAAACTGGATCTGGATCCTGCAGCCTGCAAGATGAGGACGCAGAGAGAGAGAGGACAGGAAGGAAAGACACAAAATAGGGAGAGAAAGAACAAAGAACAAGGTTAATGACATAGCCTAGGTCTATAGCAGCCTGACTAAGAGATGATCCAGGTTTCCATAAGCCAACTCTAACTATAAGCTTTATCAAAAAGGAAAGTTTTAAATCTAATTTAAGAAAAAGGAAATAAATGAGCAGTAGTTCTCTGGGTTAAAATGAGGAGACTAGATTATTGGTAATAATAGGTAATAGGTGTCATGTGTACCTAATATAGTGGCTAACGAGCGTAGCTCTCCTATTTTAATGTTCATGCTCAAGTCTCAAGAGTAAATATTAAACGGTGCCTTAATACAGAATGAAAACCAATAATCCAGGACTGGGATTTCCCAGGATTATGACTGGTTTGCTGACTCCTCCTACTCTCAGAAACACTATACATACATTTTTATCATCACAGAAATACAGTTTATATATTATATAGTTTATATATAGTTTTATATATAGAGAAGAAGGCACAAATGATATTATCCCAAACAATGATGCCATGTTTGTGCTTGGAACTGGATTTTTATTGTTTTTTTGTTATATCTTTTATCAAAAATTATCCAAACAAGAATGAAAATTATTAAAATGTTTCCCTAGAAAAAACCACACATGCATTTTTCGGTGAACCCACTTGCCCTTAAACTGCTCCTTTGGGTGACAAATAAGTATTTTTTAAGTCAAATTAATTTGAAAAACATGGTGGTGGTGGCATTACATCATCATCATCATCATCATCACGCCATAGAAGTAATGAAGCACTTCTCCTCAGGACTGGGTTCGTAAACATGAACGTAAACATGATTAACAATGTGAAACGTGTGCTGAGCCCATGGCTGAACACAGAGGTGTGATGATAAAGTGTGAGGCAGCACAATCACAGCGGACCGTGGACCAGCATGTGGTCATTAGGTGCTAAGGTAAACAGCCATAGGGGAAGCCAAAGGGCAGGTTCACACAGCGCGGTGAGTGGATGCTCTCATTCTGGCTTTTCAGTGTCTGCAGGGCACGAGAAGCAGGAGCCAGGTCAGCCAAGATTCTGTAAGTTCACTTAACACCAGTGGGGGGTAAGTCTTTGTGCAGCGTGTGTGTGTGCGTGTGTGGGTGCAGCGCGTGTCCTTTCACACACTCTTTCTGTGAGGGACGGCACTTTAACCGTCTCCTTCCATCACCGCAGGACGACATGTTGCTCACACGAACAACTGATTGGTGGTTTGTCAGTAACCATGGCAACGACTGAGAGAGGGGAGGACAAGAGAAATAAAAAGATTTTTCCAAAAGGTTCAGAAACATGAGTTTGGAAAAGTGCTTTCTACAATCATGCGACACAACGTGTACATATGCCAGATTTGACAGATTGATGGATTAAAACTAAATATACATACGTACACACACACACACACACACAAAGAAAACGAGATACTGATATCAGCTTTGAATCTTTGAAAGCATTTAACTACAACAATTTGTGCCATTTCACACTGTTTCAAAAAGATAATTCTCCAGCTGTGTAACAGATATTCTTCTCCCATAAAGAGGAAATGAAACGCCCACACAGTATTGACTCAGAGAGAATTCTGTTTAAAACTAAAAATGACACAAACTGAATACACCTTTTTATTACTGAGAGGAAATAGCTGTAACTTGACGTCTTCATCAAGAAACAATGATGTGCTTTTTCAGTTCTTTTGTAAATACATGGATGACAATAATAATGACATTTTAGCATTAGTAATATCACTTTTGGTTAAAGAGCTTCTACACATGGGTGTATTACCCGTTACAGAAACATAAGATAATGATTTTGGTCTAATACATTTGTTAAGCACGGCGATATACATATAATATATATTCAAATTTTGAAAATATACAAATACAATATACAAAACAGCAGATCATCAGAGAAGTCGTCAGTGAATTCGGTGATTAAATCTCCGAGCTGAGTAGTTACGCGTTACATCTCTCTTCTCTCAGCCCACATCTTGGCAATATCAGTTACTTACATCCGCAAAGGAAGTGGTCACATAAAGACTGGATTGTACGTAAGGAAAGAGACTTTGAACAACAACGGTCTTTCTTCATCATGGAGATGCATGTTCTCCCCCCGTGTGTGTGTGTATGTGGGTTTTCTGTGGCCCTGTGAAGGACTGACGACCTGTCCAGGGTGTACTACGGTGGCCCTGAAGACTCAACACGAGTAGTTTGTGTAATTTGTTCCGGTTTGTGGGGCAGTGCTGCTGGCTGGTGTGCAAACACAAAGAAGGTGAGGTGGGTCCGTACGGTCCGGTACGGTCCGGTACGCGGTGCGGCACGTCTTAAAGCCCTTCCCACGAGATGCCACTGCGGTCATTTGTGTTCCGTGGTTAAATCAGCCGTTCATCTTGTTTTTTTTGCTCGTCTTGCTAGTTAATACTCACATTATTACCATTTTTTTTTCTGTCTCTTCCATACGTTGGTGGTGAGTCTTCAGGGCCACCGTAGCGTTCCCCGCCTTTCGCCCTATGTCAGCTGGCATCGGCGTGTAAAGGATGAGAACATTTTAAAAACAGTGGTGGTGCAGGACTGACAGCTCCGTCAGGTTTGAAACTGACTTACTGTTTACAAGTATTACAGATGTATAACTCCAGATCAGAACAGCTCAGTGTCAGAGAACAGGGGCGGATTCACTGAACATATGGGCTGCGGTGAGTTAATTACAAGAACATATACTGTAGGTAAACAAAGCCCGCAGCCTAATTATTCATCCACTTGTTTATTTATTTATTTTTTTCCTCAGGTTGCTCATCTATCATGAAAAAGTGTTTTTAGAATCAGAAACCACATATAAAAAGGGAGCGAGAGCGAGATGTTGATGAGAAGATGAGAACATATTTGTTTTTGTCAAAATAGCTGCAGGAAGAATTCAGTCGTTGTGTTAATGAGAGGCAATTAGTTTTGATTAAAAATGAGTGTGCGCTCCTTACACGCGACGCAGCCATTTCCAAACAAAATAATGATTCATTTCGGGTCGTATGAGACAATATTGTCAAGAGTGAACGTCTGCGCGCAGCAGCAGCGTGACGATCGCTCTGAGGCCAAAGAGCCGCAGAAACATCATTCATTCACTTACTCGGCTGTGTGTTCAGCTCATAATACAGTGTGTGGGTGAATGTCATGTGCACAAACTGTGGCTTCTTCTTCTGCAACGTTGTTTTCTGACGACATTTTAAACTCTGCTTACTCGTGGTTTTTTTTAAAGCAGTAGTATGTAACTTCAACAAACAGGAACAAATGTGCCTGCGTACAGGAAGAGGTTTGTTTTATGGCGAGAAAGACAACAGCCATGTTGCGCTGACCCTGCCGCTGCTACTGTAAACACCACGACCTTTGACCTGTGTCAGGTTTGAAGGACGCAGTCAGGGTTCATTCCTTAACTAACATTCAATTCAGTTCCATCGAAACACATCATCTCTCAACCTCACCTCCCTCTTGTCCTTTCTGTCCCCCACCTCTCCTCTCCTCTCCTCTGACCCCCATTTTTTCCTTCCACCCCAACCTGTCTTGGCACATTGTGAGTCTGGTTCTGTTAGAGATTTCTTCTTCTGTTAAAAAGGAGTTTTTTTGCTCATTGTGT
This sequence comes from Solea solea, assembly GCF_958295425.1. Classification (NCBI taxonomy): domain Eukaryota; kingdom Metazoa; phylum Chordata; class Actinopteri; order Pleuronectiformes; family Soleidae; genus Solea; species Solea solea. The sequence continues at coordinate 29,397,009 of NC_081139.1, forward strand.
GAACTGTCGGGTTTCTCTGCTCTCGATGATGTTGTGCGTTGAGATCATGTACAAATTGTGTAGTTTTAGTGTGTTGATCACTATTCCCATTTTAAATGATATTCTATTCTCTATTCAAGCACCTTCAACATACACTGAATATTTTACAATATTTTTACAAGGAAGTTTTTTTACCACCTCGCTTTCACGACTCCACCCCCATTAAGGAGGTTCAATAGCGATGGAAAACCGAGCAGAGTCGAGCCGTGCCGAGCCAAGTCGTGCTGGAACTGTATGATGGAAACTTAGCGAGGGCAAGAGTGTGCGACTGTTGCACCTGCGTTGAACATAATTATATATAATATTTGAGTTGGTACAAAATGTCAGATTTGATGCTAAATGTGTTGTTTACAATGTTTTGGAGCTACTTCACTGTAAGGCTGTAATTATTGTGTGAGGCTCTCACTCTGCACTCTGTAAAAAAGCCTGTTTACGTCAAAACAATTTTATATTTACACACTGCAGCTTGTACAACAATAATGACTCATTTTTAAAGTGGCTGATGTGCTTCATCATGTGACTGTTTGGTTCCTCTGTGTCTCAAATCTTTGCAGAAAAAAAGGCTTCGACACTTTTGTCGCCAACTTTCGACTTGTCGTGAGATTTGTGTGTTTTCATGTAGATGAAGATTTTGTGTGGACAGGAACCTCAGTTTCCACGCGTATGAAGAGAACCGCTTTCACGTTTCTACGTGAAAGCAGAACGCCATAAACGCTTTGCAAATAAAATTGACTGATTAAACGTTGTTTTTCTCGCTCTGTGTGCATACATACATACATATGAATGCATTTCTACACGACTGTGTGTGTGTGTGGACTCACCTATTTTTCTGTGCCGTGTCTGCTTCACCTTCCTCCAGCTTCCATCGTAATTGGGAAATGGTGGTGTGAGATGGAACCGTGTCTGGAGGGAGAAGAGTGTAAGACTCTGCCTGACAACTCTGGATGGATGTGCTCCTCTGGGAACAAAATCAAGACCACAAGGGTGAGACCTCACACTCTCTCTCGCTCACACACACACACACACACACACACTGATACTGTACATGCCTGCTCTGTGTGCTTCAAGTACAGTTTTCAATGTTCCTGCTTCTCTTCTCCGACTCGAAGCCAGGAAGTCACGCCGAAATAACGACGGAGCTGTTTGGGAACGCTGATTAGATGTGTTAACAAGGCCTTACGAGCCTTTGTGCACGTACGACTGTGGCCCGAGAAAACCTCCCGTTAAAACCTCGGCAGGTTCTCGTCCATGAAAGCAAACGGAAACGTGAGCGACGTGGCTGTAAACGAACAGGCGGGCTCGGCCTCGGGCACAGAAAGTTAACGGCCACTCTGCGTCCGCCGCCGCCTTCAGCTGTAAACCCACTCCAACTGCTGCATGCACAAATAATGAAGGGAGTTAAGTCCTCAAAGCCAGCAGTCCGGCACTCTGTGACAGGTTGATCACACCATTTGTATTCATTTAACTGACTCGCGCGCACACACACACGCACACACACTGCATTCTCTCACTGCTTGGTGACAACGACTGTGAATAGAAGCAGAGGCTGATGTGATGGTAGGGAGACAGACAGCGGAGGTTAGACCACGCGGGCTCGTCCCAAGGTCGTTCTGCAGATTTCAGGCTTTCACCTCAGGTTTAACATTTTCAGCAGGATGCTGATCGAAGGGGGGGCTTTCCAGCCTGACAAGGTAAGGCCGCAGTATTTGGTTTTCCTTTAAATAATGCACCTCTCAAAATGATGATGATTGTATATGTAACCCAAGAATGAATTATACGGAGCCTGTAAAAGTCCCAGAAGGTTTTGATTTGGGTGGATCTGTGGATTCTCTTCAGATTCTTACAAAATGTAATAAAAACTGTTTTATTGTCACCTCAGTAAATGTCACGTTGACTCCATTCAGACCTGGTAGTAACATCCGTATTAACGTTCCCATTACGTCCCCATTGCATCCTCCAAGATCTGATCACAAAAACCACATTTGGACGTGGTTTGAGGACGCAGGGGATTCAGATTCTGAGTTTATATTTGTTTACACCCTTTCCCGTCTACCTACAAAGTGGACATGGACTTCATACGGTCTCAGAAACAGGGCACCTGATGGGGCCCACGTGGAGGACGCATCAGAGACTCCGCCTCCTCTTAACTAGCCAAGAAAGTTATTTTTTATTCTGTTAGCAACTTCCTGTTTTTCACTTTTCAAAGCGTCAATCTGAATATTTTGTGATGGGGGGAGTCTGTTCCCGTTCATTTGTGTCGTCTCAGGGTAGATTCTTAACTAAAGAAATCCCTAAACTGTCTCTCCATTAATGGGCAAAACTGACTATGAGACTACGTTTCATCCCGATCTGATCCAGATTACAGATTTGGCAGCATGTTCAGATTAAACATGTTTTAGACGTTCCACACAGATTGAGAAAGTCTTCTGGATCCAGTGGATCAGAGTGTTAAGGATGAATTTTAAAGTCATATCGCGCTAACCATGTGATCAGATCACGGAGGATGGGTTTTATTACAAGGTCTGAACACATGATTATAGAGAGAAGAAAGAATCAGATCTAACCATGTGCACAATACAGAGAAACATCACCTTCTGGGACTTTACTGGCCCTTAGGAAACAGTCACACTTAAAAAAATAGAGAAAATGCACATTTATTCACTGGAATCCAACAGGTCAGAGGTCAAGCTTCTTTTCTACCCAAAAACACACATGTGTCCTTTTCTCTTGACCCTCTCTTTGCAGAACACCCAGCCATACTCCCCTTTTTAGCTTCTGGAAGCAAAATGCAAAGGATGCTTCGACAGAAACTGAGCTGCATTCTTGCTTCTGTAAAGGTTAGTCGTCTTCTTCTTCTTCTTCTCAAGGCTCTGTGTCGTCGTTGTTGTTGTTGTTGTTGTTGTTGTTGTTGTTTTGGTTCCTCGCGTTTCCTCACATCACTGTGTTGTGCAGAGTGGGACCCAGCGACTCATGTGTTCATACGACTTCTCATTAACCCAAATACTCAGAGTGTGTGTTTACATGCCGTGCATGATTGGGCAGGCGTGACACAAACGCTGAACGCTCCACCACCCACTGTAAATATTTATCACCCAGCCACAGGCGGCGTGCGCTTCAATAAGAGATAAGTTGCTGCAGTTTTTCATCTAAAACGGTGTCACATTTATCACAGGAAAGTGTCGTGGTGAACTTTTACTCCACTACATTCACTCTGACTCTCTGTGTGACTCGCTGCTACCGAATAAAATCAGAAGAAGAAGAGAGTCAGTATGCGGGGCCGTATAGGCCATAATCCAAACTCACCTCTCACATACTACGGAAAATCAAACCTCTCACAAATACTGGTGAAACCTCTCACATATACTACGGAAAATCAAACCTCTCACACATAATACTGAAAATCAAACCTCTCACATATACTACTGAAAATCAAACCTCTCACACATACTACTGAAAATCAAACCTCTCACAAATACAAGTGAAACCTCTCACAAATACTACTGAAACCTCTCACATACACTACTGAAACCTCTCACATATACTAGTGAAACCTCTCACATATACTACTGAAACCTCTCACATATACTAGTAAAACCTCTCACATATACTACTGAAACCTCTCACATATACTACTGAAACCTCTCACATACACTACTGAAACCTCTCACATATACTAGTGAAACCTCTCACATATACTACTGAAACCTCTCACATATACTAGTGAAACCTCTCACACATACTACTGAAACCTCTCACATATACTACTGAAACCTCTCACACATACTACTGAAACCTCTCACATATACTACTGAAACCTCTCACATATACTAGTGAAACCTCTCACATATACTACTGAAACCTCTCACATATACTAGTGAAACCTCTCACATATACTACTGAAACCTCTCACATATACTACTGAAACCTCTCACACATACTACTGAAACCTCTCACATATACTACTGAAACCTCTCACATATACTACTGAAAATCAAACCTCTCACATATACTAGTGAAAATCAAACCTCTCACATATACTACTGAAAATCAAACCTCTCACAAATACTAGTGAAACCTCTCACATATACTACTGAAAATCAAACCTCTCACAAATACTAGTGAAACCTCTCACAAATACTACTTAAAATCAAGCCTCTCACATAGACTACTGAAACCTCTCACATATACAACTGAAAATCAAACCTCTCACAAATACTAGTGAAACCTCTCACAAATACTACTGAAAATCAAGCCTCTCACATAGACTACTGAAACCTCTCACATATACTATTGAAACCTCTCACAAATACCAGTGAAACCTCTTACATATACTAGTGAAACCTCTCACATATACGAGTGAAACCTCTCACATATACTAGTGAAACCTCTCACATATACTACTGAAACCTCTCACATATACTAGTGAAACCTCTCACATATACTAGTGAAACCTCTCACATATACTACTGAAACCTCTCACATATACTACTGAAACCTCTCACATATACTAGTGAAAATCAAACCTCTCACATATACTACTGAAACCTCTCACATATACTAGTGAAAATCAAACCTCTCACATATACTAGTGAAACCTCTCACATATACTACTGAAATCTCTCACACATACTACTGAAACCTCTCACATATACTACTGAAACCTCTCACATATACTACTGAAAATCAAACCTCTCACATATACTACTGAAAATCAAACCTCTCACAAATACTAGTGAAACCTCTCACATATACTACTGAAAATCAAACCTCTCACAAATACTAGTGAAACCTCTCACAAATACTACTGAAAATCAAACCTCTCACATAGACTACTGAAACCTCTCACATATACTATTGAAACCTCTCATAAATACTAGTGAAACCTCTCACAAATACTACTGAAACCTCTCACATACACTACTGAAACCTCTCACATATACTAGTGAAACCTCTCACATATACTACTGAAACCTCTCACATATACTAGTGAAACCTCTCACATATACTACTGAAACCTCTCACATATACTACTGAAACCTCTCACATATACTAGTGAAACCTCTCACATATACTACTGAAACCTCTCACATATACTAGTGAAACCTCTCACATATACTACTGAAACCTCTCACATATACTACTGAAACCTGTCACATATACTAGTGAAAATCAAACCTCTCACATATACTAGTGAAACCTCTCGCATATACTACTGAAACCGCTCACATATACTAGTGAAACCTCTCACATATACTACTGAAACCTCTCACATATACTACTGAAACCTCTCACATATACTACTGAAACCTCTCACATATACTAGTGAAAATCAAACCTCTCACATATACTAGTGAAACCTCTCACATATACTACTGAAACCTCTCACATATACTAGTGAAACATCTCACATATACTACTGAAACCTCTCACATATACTACTGAAACCTCTCACATATACTAGTGAAACCTCTCACATATACTACTGAAACCTCTCACATATACTACTGAAACCTCTCACATATACTAGTGAAAATCAAACCTCTCACATATACTAGTGAAACCTCTTACATATACTACTGAAACCTCTCACATATACTAGTGAAACCTCTCACATATACTACTGAAACCTCTCACATATACTAGTGAAAATCAAACCTCTCACATATACTAGTGAAACCTCTCACATATACTAGTGAAACCTCTTACATATACTAGTGAAACCTCTCACATATACTAGTGAAACCTCTCACATATACTAGTGAAACCTCTCACATATACGAGTGAAACCTCTCACATATACTAGTGAAACCTCTCACATATACGAGTGAAACCTCTCACATATACTACTGAAACCTCTCACATATACGAGTGAAACCTCTCACATATACTACTGAAACCTCTCACATATACTACTGAAACCTCTCACATATACTAGTGAAACCTCTCACATATACTACTGAAACCTCTCACATATACTAGTGAAAATCAAACCTCTCACATATACTAGTGAAACCTCTTACATATACTACTGAAACCTCTCACATATACTAGTGAAACCTCTCACATATACTACTGAAACCTCTCACATATACTAGTGAAAATCAAACCTCTCACATATACTAGTGAAACCTCTTACATATACTAGTGAAACCTCTCACATATACTAGTGAAACCTCTCACATATACTAGTGAAACCTCTCACATATACGAGTGAAACCTCTCACATATACTACTGAAACCTCTCACATATACTAGTGAAACCTCTCACATATACTAGTGAAACCTCTCACATATACGAGTGAAACCTCTCACATATACTACTGAAACCTCTCACACATATACTACTGAAACCTCTCACACATACTACTGAAAATCAAACCTCTCACATAGACTACTGAAACCTCTCACATATACTACTGAAACCTCTTACATATAGTAGTGAAACCTCTCACATATACAAGTGAAAATCAAACCTCTCACATATACTAGTGAAACCATCGCGATGATTGGTCAATGTCGTCTTTTCCCAGTAGGCTAACGTTGCTAACGTTAGCCCCACAGACTGTAGCCTGTGTGTTGCTGCACTGATGAACTGAGCGCCACTATTCCCGTATTCACGTAGTTTGAAGTGACACAGCGTCGTTTCATGTTAAAGTGCACAGAGGTCGACAGGTCTGTGTACTTTTACTTCAGTAATATTATTATAAAAAGTGACTTTTCTGCTGAGCTTCTTTTCCTTATTACTCAAGTATCGATTCTAAAGGTACTTTCTAGAATAGCGCACAGCGGTCAGTACAGCACAGAGAGCCTGTGATCAGCATGTAGTGGCAGCATCTGTCCCTCCTCCTTTTATAGTTTCCTTTGTTCCGTGTCTTGTCCCTGCTATCAGCCACTGTGTGGGCTTGATTACAGAGCCTCGTACCACTCTGCCAATCCCATTAGGCACTAATCTGTGACATGCTACTCACTCCGAGGCTGTGTGTGTGTGTGTGTGTTTGTGCACGTTGTGCGGCTTCTTATCAGAGGCCACTTAATATCCTGATCCCCTTCTGTTGTGAGGGTCTTGTTGAAGCAGCTATCAGTGCACAGCATAACCCACAGGCTACATGAAAAGGGCCTTTCATCCTGCACTCTGCTGCCCCCTTTTTAATCAACATTCCTCATTCACCTGCCTCTCGGGCCAAATTGCCTCATTTGTATTTGTGTCGTCACGAGACAGCGAGCGCCACAAACACCACACTGTTTCTTTCTTTCTTTCTTTCTCGGGCCATTTTATATCCTGCAGGTTTTTTCCATTTTTGCTCTGAAAAGTGTCAGTGAAGCGTAATGAGGCAGCCGCACGCACACGTGTCCACGCTCCCACACACACACACACGCACACATCCATCTTTTATATATAAAATAAAGAAAGAAAAAATGGCATGAAAAATAAGCAGCCTCACAAAAAGCCCGTCCCTGACACCCATGTTTCTTCTTTTCTTTCTTTATGTCTTTCAGAGAGGGAGCCCTTCATTGCCTGTTCTGTAGCAGCAGACAAGGCAGGCGCTTTTGTTTGTGGAAGTCACAGTGAGAGCGCGAGAGAGGCCAAAAACACTCGCCCGCCATAGATCTGCATTACCCGCTCCACTGGCTAAATAGATCAATCCATTCTCGCTCCCACCAAACAATTATACACCTTAATCGAGACGGCTGGAATGAAAACACCTCCTGCTTTTGATGACGTTAAACACATGGAATCTTATATTAAATGTACATAACAGAGCTTTAACCAGACGGGATAGAGAGGTATTAACATCCACTCTTGTTGTAAAGCAGACTAAATGATTTAGTTTATTCTTACACAGCCTTTTTGCAGCTGGAAAATAAAGTTTGTAAAGTTTCTTCAGACACGGGAGTCACAAAACAACACATGTGAACCTGATGATGGAGGCAGCAGCGCATCATTAACTCCTCTGACGTACAAACTCGCTGATTGAGACAGAGACAGACAGACAGACAGAGAGAGAGACAGACAGGTGACAGTTGGAGACTCTGTCCACCACCATGAGAGACATGAGCAGGTGTAGGTTAAAGTCTCAGTCCATACTTCATAATAAAAGCACATTAAAAACACACACAGCACACGACAGGACGTTTCAGAGCAAAAGTCACCTGCAGCGAAATCCAGCCTCATGATGTTCAGTCTCCTCCTCTCATCTCCTTCACTCCTCTCCTCTCCTTCACTCCTCTCCTCTCCTTCAGCAGAGCCGTCGTGAAGCAAACAGAAAATCACAGCGTTGTCATTTGGGATCAATAATAAATGACTTTATTTTAAAAAGTACGAGGCTGTAAACGGACGCGTGGCCACGCCCCTGCCGCCGCCGCCGCCGCCACCCCTGCGGCGTTTTTCTCTATCTTTTTTTATCCAGGTTTAGGGGTGCAGGAGTGAGTTTGTGCTATTGATTCATTTCTATTTGTTAGTGTTTGCTGTTCTCATTGTCTCTGTCACATTAAATGGATCTTGATGTATTCTCTTGTCTGGAGTCGTCTGTTTTTAGTGCTGTTTGAAGAGGATTCTCAGCGGCGCGATTGATTTGTTTAGCTCTAAATGGGAACAGGAGGGCGGCGGGGGTATTAAAAAAGGGGGGGGGGGGTTATAGCGACTGAATTCTTTGCAATTGTCCTTGGCTTCTTTCACTAACTGAATCCTGGGTAAATTGAGGTTTAATGCGGCCGGTGAATTAAAATGCAGATGGCTTTGCTGCCAGCTAACATCCTTGAGCGCCACGCTGCTGCTGCTGCTGCTGCCTCCTACTGCTACTGCTGCTGCTGCTGCTGCTGCTACTGCTGCTGCTGCTGCTGCCTCCTACTGCTACTGCTGCTGCTGCTGCTGCTGCTACTGCTGCTGCTGCTGCTGCTACTGCTGCTGCTACTGCTGCTGCTGCTGCAACAACTGCTGCTGCTGCTTAGACAGAGGACACACAAAAAAACACCACTCTCACACACATGCACGTGTGAGCATTTGCATACAGCCCTTCTTCTTCTTCTTCTTCTTCTTCCTCTTCTTCCTCCTCCTCTTCCTCGCACTAACAAACCTCTGGTGGATTGTGTGTGAGGCGGAGAGTGAGCCGTAAACGTGTCACCTGTTACTGCTCTTGTTCTTGCTAGAGGTCGTTTCTCTGTGCGCTCCAGCGCTGTGATGTGTCGCCGCCGCTGTGCAGCAGCAGCAGCAGCAGCAGCAGCAGCAGCAGCAGTAGATGACACACATGCACCGTGTTGAAATGTGAGCGTGGAGCTTGTTTCGAGGAACGACTGAAACACTGACCAAAGGAGAACAAGTATTAAAGCCTTTTATTTAAAGGCAGAAGAAAGTTCTCAGAAGCTTTCAGCGTCAGGAACACAGAGCTATATAAAAACACTAAGATTCATGAATCATTCATTCATTCATTCATTCATTCTTTCTGTGAGCAAATGAGAGTCAAAAATCAAAAACTGAATTCGAAGATTTGCTTGTACCGTAAAAATAAATATATATATAAAGGAGATCAAGTTTTCAACAACATGACTTTTTTCAGTCTGAATTAACTAAATGAAGTAAGTTTCTTTTAAAGTTTTAAAGTAAGAATGACATCACCGTTTAAATCAATGCCACCTGTAACTCATCAGATTCCAAAGAAGTTTCATCTAATCCAGATCGTCTTGATCAGATTTCCGCTCATATCCAGATTACAGATTTGAGGGTGATGCTAATTTAACATTGAAGAAGTTCAGATGTTTTAATCTCAGCGACGTCTTCACTACGTCCACCAGCAAAACTGGATATTTACGTTTCATTGTCTTTATAGTTTTTACACTGGAACTGTGCGACTCTGGCAGAGACGCCTGCAGAGGGTTTAGTCATTTAAGGAAAAGGGAAAATGTTAAGTTAATAAACATTAACATGTGCATGTGCCAGGCTGATGTTATGTCAGGGATAAAAATCATGGGAGAAACACACGTAAAAGATACACTGCAAAAAATCAAAAACTGAACTTGAATTCAGTATATTTATCTAATCACAGCATTTTTGGCCTGATTTACTTATTAAGGCAGATCATTTTGCTGGAAACAAGTCACTTTCCCCTGATTGTGGTTATAGTTCCGTATTTTTTGCAGTGAAATCCAGTTCTGTCTTTTTCATTTCATGACATTTGATCCGACCGTGAAATTTAAATGACGAGAAACAAAGTACAGACTGTGGAAAACATGGTTTCTCCATCAGTTCCGTAAACAAATCAACAAACTGCTTTAGAATCTGGACTCTCATTTGAACCCGGAGAGAACAAATCATTCACGCTGACCCCACTCTAACAACAGCATGGGAATATTGTATGAAAAAAAACAACAATTTCACAACCTTTTACTGAAGAATCATTAAACACATGCATGTGATGAAGTTGTGATTCATTTACCAACAAAGAAAAGCTCTTTAACGTTATATTGTGCACAAATTTGCTCTTTTAAATTGTAAATTGGGTCGCGGCGGTTTGTCATCCTATAAAAAGTGTGTCCCGCATTAAAAGTTTGGGAAACATTATCCCAAAATAACACGAGCGAGTACAGGTGCACATGGACGGGGCGAGTATATTAAATAATTTGGCTCTTTTTTGTTTCTCCCGCCCACAAAATGCGCACACGGCTCACACAAAACCCTCCATAATCAAATCCACACACCTGGCTACCACCTGCCGAGCGTGCTGGAAATGTCACAGCTGTATTAGTCTTAGATGAGCGGGATTATGGGATGTTTAATTGGCTCCGAGGTGTCCGAGAGACTTTAGATTTATTCAGTGTAAAAAAGAAAAGAAAAAAGAGAGCTGTGTAATGACAGGAAAGCGCGTCAAATAGTGTTCCTGAGAAACTGTCCACGGTCATGAACTCAGTGAGACATGGTGCACACAGATGTTCTTTTGCTTTTTAATTATATTATTGGAAATGAAGGTTGAGACTGGAGCCTGAAAAAGCAGCATGGAGGTTGCATAAATCCATCATTGAAATGTGTCCAGTCTGAAAGTTTGAATGAAAACGTCCCTGAACCTGAGTCTGCAGAGGCTTCCTTCTCATTTAAGGGAAATAAAATGATCTGAGTTCAAGTGGAAGCTGTGGAAACATGTGCACGCGGCGCGGTGAAAACACCAATGACGTTTCTGTTGATTTGATGGACTAAAAACACAAAGACTCTCCGGGGTCTAATCCTCGCACTTGTCTGCCTTTGTTCTAAGTGTACGTGTGTTTTCTCTCCCGTCTTCCTCCTCCTCCTCCTCCTCCTCCTCCTCCTCCTCCTGTGTTACAGATTCATCCCAGGACCTAACAGAGAGCTCCCCGCTGCCAGAGCCGCGTGCCAGGCCTCTTCCCCTCCCATCAACCCATCCCGACTCCCTCTCTATTCCCAACGAACGGACTCAAACTCTTACACCCGCCGCCGCCGCCGCTGCTGCTGCTGCTGCTGACTGGATTACCTGGGACCACACAAAGGATATCCACCCAGATATAACAGCTTTGCTCACGTGGTGCCAAGGATTTGAAACCAGACTTAATCCCATGTTTGATCAACGAGCGCCGCGTTGGTGACTCTTCCTCTTCCACGCAGGCTGTGGCCAGTTTCCGGCATTCTCTCTCTCTCTCTGTCTCTCTCTGTCTCTCTCTCTCTCTCTGTCTCTCCGTCTCTTTTACCCTCAATTTGTCTTGTGTGTGAAACCTGAACCGGCTTAGCGAGGGTTACTCAGAGGTTGTTAGAGCGTTATCTGAAGACGTTCAGGAGGAGCTCACATGGAACGTGGAACGTTGTGGGAGAAATGACCTTGATCTGCCGTTTCTCTCTGTGTGGAAGGTGTTTGTGTGTTTGTGGACTTCACTGCGTCACTGGAACAGCTTTGCCGTGAGGTTTAGCAGCTGAACGTGACCACGAGCGGCTGCGGCTTCAAACTCAACACGACGGACATGTGTGGCTTTGACTTTTATGTGTGGGCATGCCCAGTGTACATTCATCATCACTCCTTTTCTTTGTGTGTGAGATCATTTGTGTATATATACATATACATACATACATATATATATATATATATATAAATACATTACAGATAAGAGCTGAGGACCCAATCACATGACCCTGTTCAGAATTGGTATCAGCATCCGTAATGAGAGGCAGACCTCACGATAAGCTCCGCCCCAAGTAAAATGGTAAGAATCTTGAGTCGAGGCGTCTTCTCCTTCGTCGTGTCCACAGTCTTTGGCGCCACCTGCTGCTTATCTCAGTGAACTGAAACACGCGTCATTCTTTTTACTGATGGAAAAGTCGGTTCAGATGTGATAACGTCACCGTCCTGTCGTCACCGACGCTTTACCAGAACTCCTCGATAGTTTGCCATATCTCGAACAGAGGTGTCAAACTGACGGCCCTTGGGCCACATGCGGCCCCCAAACTGATGACATGTGGTCCACTGACTATCATCGTTATAATAAAAACATTGGCTGTGACAGTGATGTTTGCGAGCAATATTTTTATTATAATAATAACGACAACACATGTGGTAGTAATTATCACATTGTGTTTTACTTTAAACGTTAAATACATTAAAATATTAATTACAGTTGTCCATGTTTTTATTTACTTGATTTTAGATGAATGTGATATTCATTTGGGTTTATTTTGCATCATAAATATGTTACTTTTGTGAAGTATATGTCACAACAAGCACTTTTACTTTGAGATTCAGTGAAATATCATCTTTATTAAGTTGTGATGGAATATTGTGTTGTCATTTTCTCATATTGTCAACCTGCTACTGAACGTTTCTTCACTTTTCTGCTCTTGTTAGACCAGATCATTGGCCCCCAGGTCATTTCAGTTTGACACCCCTGATCTAGAATATTCTAAAACGACCAGAGTTTACTTGTCATTGCAGAAGAACCTCGGGGGTTCTGCGGTACGACCGTCCAATCACAGACGAGACTCAGCGACACATCACACGCTGGTGACGTCGGCGTCCCAGTACCGTAAAAACCTAACCGGTTGAATAACTGCCAGATATCAAAAGTGAAAGTTATCTTTTTTGACAATTCTACAGCCAAAAAAAATCTAAATAAATCACGACGGTCACCGGAGGGCTAACGGCAGGTGTGAACACGCGAGGTCTGATTACGCAGGACGGGATGTTAACACCAGATCTGAAAGGGCCCGAGTATCGATCGGCCCCTGAATGTACTCCAGAGGCCTCGTGTCCTGATACGGTGTCAGTGTCTGCTTGCGTTGGACAAAAGCCACGACGGAGTCTTTAAAAGTATCGGGGTCACTTCTGTCATTCAGCAACGGGCCAGAAAATGCTTGTAGTTTCTGTAAAAAAATAAAAAGAAAGGAGGAAAAACACTTGTATAGAAGAACTTTCCACTGCGGGGAACCTGAAGAGCATCGGACAGAAGAGCGTGTTTCTCACACAAACAGGTGATTTATTCTGAGTTTTACTCACTAAAGGAAAACATACAGTGATATCCCTCCCGTAGACATAAGTACATTACAGCACAGCCTTATGAGAAATAAATATGGTTTTCTATACTGATACGCTGTCTCCCATTCCTTCACATGGTTACTGATGTCTGGTGAAAAATGTGCCTCTTATCACAGTGTGATGTGTTGTAATATGTGGGTGGAAGATCTTGTCAGGAGTTTCATTTCTATGATATGTTAACATTGCGACAGGGTTCGCTCGGATAAACAAGCAATCAACAGTATGAAAATGACTTACGGGCACTCACACACTCACACACACACGCACACGCGTGATGCTTCGTTTATACGATTCCCTCGGCGGCAGAGTGGATTTATCAGAACAGCACATTCAATTCATTCATGCAATTAGAATAAAGATTTCCAATATTGTGCCCGGCGAAATTCCAGATCATTTTCAATATCAGCGCGCTCCTCCCGGCTCATATGAGATCTGTCTCGTCTCCCCGTGGACGCGCTAGTGTACATTCATCATTTTTCGGAATTTGGCTAGTTTCAGTGGAGCCCAGGGCCTCAGTGAGCAGTCACAGAAGGTATGAAACAGACACACACATCAATCTCCCACTGGTCCTGCCACAATCACAAAGGACTATGGCAGGGAGGGAGAAGATTTGGTTGTTTTCTTCTTCTTCAATGAGCCGCTCTCTTCTTTGTGTTCCTCACATCTAATGCGACTCACTGTGTTCCGGTGTTACTGAGCGCATGCAAATGAGTACATGCACATTCTGTCTGTATGCATGTCCGTGTGTATGTCTCCAGCTGCTAAAACCAAAACACACGAGTGCAGACGCAAGAAAACAAATGAAAATAACAACAATAATGACAGACAGGGAGGGCTGTGCTACCGCTAACACACCGCGAGCAAAAACATAATCTACAAGTGTCTGAAAGAGGTTTGTCCACTAGAGGAGCCAAACACACACACACACACATACACTTTAGTGTGGACCAAAGCAGCTGAATGTCGCTGTTTGACAATGTTTGTACAGAATATAAATGTAAACGCTCTAGAAAAGTGACACAGTTTAACGACATCGTTATGATTGTACACAAAAGGAGCTGGTTCAGCTACAGTCCTGTCTCCCTCTTCTTCCTGTTCTTCTTCTTCATCTCTACTTTATTTCAATATTTCAATTTTTAAATACAGCAGCAGAGCTTTGCTGTGTCAAGTAACATGTGAAGAGAAGAAAGTGCTTATTTTACTGCCGATAGCTAGCTCACAAGCTAACTAGCAGGCTAACTAGTAAGATAGATAGATAGATAGATAGATAGATAGATAGTTAGATAGATAGATAGATAGATAGATAGAGTAGATAGATAGATAGATAGATAGTTAGATAGATAGATAGATAGATAGATAGATAGATAGATAGATAGATAGATAGATAGATAGATAGATAGATAGTTAGATAGATAGATAGATAGATAGATAGATAGATAGTTAGATAGATAGATAGATAGATAGATAGATAGATAGATAGATAGAGTAGATAGATAGATAGATAGATAGTTAGATAGATAGATAGATAGATAGATAGATAGATAGATAGATAGTTAGATAGATAGATAGATAGATAGATAGATAGAGTAGATAGATATAGATAGATAGAGTAGATAGAGATAGATAGATAGATAGATAGATAGATAGATAGAGTAGATAGATATAGATAGATAGATAGATAGATAGATAGAGTAGATAGAGATAGATAGATAGATAGATAGATAGATAGATAGATATAGATAGATAGATAGATAGATAGATATAGATAGATAGATAGATAGATAGATAGATAGATAGATAGATAGATATATAGATAGATAGATAGATAGATAGATAGATAGATAGATAGATAGATAGATAGATAGATAGATAGATAGATACAGATACAGGTAAAGACAGGAACTCCGCGTGTCCCCTTTTCTACAATCCAAGTACAGGAATGATGTACTTTTATAGTGAGAGTTCACAGAGTCTGAGACAAGTATTTGTGGAGATTATCCTTGAACTCACAGCCTCTGCTGAGAACCCAGGGATTTCTCTGTCCCTGCTAATGCCAGTTCTAAGTCGATTTTTGCCTAAAAGCTGCTCGGGGATCAGAAATGGAAGAGTTGCCTCTTCCCTTATTCTCTTTCATACGCTCCTTAGCTCCATGCAGAAACATGATGGGAGTCCCGCTGTGGTGGGAGGCCCCGTTCCATTTTAGGCAGAGCAGAAAGGAACACAGCATGAATAGATAACAAGGTCCAGGTCCTCCTCCCCTCTCCGCGGTGCTGAGAGAGACATCCATCAAGTCCTGCCAACCTCCCACCGAGACACACAGACAGTCCTGTCCACATCGCGCTGGACGGCTAATGGACGCCTGACAGCGAGGACAACCTTTTTTCATACAGACTGTGGACAGTGTTGTTTATAAAACATGCATTAGCAAACTTCCAAGGGTATCTCAAGTAAAAAAACACTGGAAACTTTTTAGCCCTGAACACATTTGAATGTGCGGTTGCTTTGAAGAGCACTTCCAGACTTTGGTCTTTATCGCACCTACATTATATTCTTTAATCATTTTGCACAGAAACCTATGATTTGTGGAAAGGGCACGCTCCTTATCTGTGAGGGCTCTGCGGTCCATAATTACAGTCATTATGGGCATGAGTCACTCCAACTGTTGCCTTCACACTGAACATCTAATGGTGCTGGACAACTAACAGCGCCCTCTAAATCATTCATGACTCTGAAACTTAGTGAAAGCTGTTCACTGGCCTCAGGAATTATCACGGTTTACCGCTAAAAGCTATGAAGGTCGAAGGTTAGACTCCTGATTTAGTTATTTAATTAGTACCAGTTCCTTTTTGTATAATAATGCCGTGTTTCCATCGACACGGCACGGTGAAGTTGCATTTCCACTAGCATAGCACCTGGTACCAGGCACTTTTTTAGTCGCTGAGTGCCGTCACAGGAAGAGACGTCCGACACAAGAATCAAGCCGGACAATGCTGACCTGTAGCTCAGTTAAAAAGACTTAACAATCCTAGAAACGTGGGTTAATCTCCAACAGTTACCAGGGAAATGTCTAAAATCTCAATATTTAACAGAGGAGTCTGGTGTGTTTAGTGACTGCACTGCTGATCGGGATCTCCAGTCCAGTGACTGAGTCAGACGGAGTCTGTGCTGAAAACACTGAAAACAACTGCTTTACAAGTCACTAGTTTGTGTGTGTGTGTGTGTGTGTGTGTGTGTGTGTGTCGCGTGTAAAACAAAGTCACCGCAGTTTCGTGCAGTGATGACTCCGCCCCCTGTTGAGTAGGGGGTGCCGTGCCGCGGTGAGCTGGGACTACGGTGGAAAACGGCCATAAGTGTTTAGACCCATGGTTCTCAACTGTGGTACATGTACCACCAGTGTTACGCAAACATTCTTCTGGTGGTACTTGGAGGAAAGTCAGAAATTGTGTTTGTCTGTATATTCCAGGGTATGTGATCGGAGTGTGTAGAAAATGGGACGAATACATTTCAATGAATAAGAATAATTAGAGTCACCTTATCTCTCGCTCCATCTTAATCTAATGTGAGGAAGAGGAGGATGATGAGAGCGCAAATGATCAATGTCATGAACCCCGCAACTTTTTTTTTATTAACAGGTTCATTTAGTGTCGTAAATACTTTATCGCTCCATATCAAAACAGTTTTATTTTTGAAATTCTCCATTTTTTCCCCTTTATTGACCAAACTAGACACTCAGTGGCCCCCAAGTCATTTGAATTTGAGAGCCCTCTTCTAATTTTATGTGCTAAATAATCCCAGCAACAACATCAGTGAAGAAGCATTTCCATTATCAATTGCTAAAAGAGCAAATTTAGCAAAAAACACCTGTTGTTTGTAACAGGGCTGTCGTCGTGTTTATTGTCATATGTATGTAAAGTCCTTGACGACAGTGTAGAGCATTGGTTTAAACAAAGGTGGTGGTGGTGGTGGTGTGTTAAGGACACTCTTTCTTTCATATAATAACATCTTAACGATACCCATCTGTGCGAGCAATGTCATAACGACGATTTGACTTTGGGCAAAACATGCACACACCAAAAAGTTGCCGTGACGACGTCCACAGCCACATTTGTGCAACCAAACAAGGTCACAGCAGCAAATGAACAACACAGTGTAAAGTGGAACACACCAGTGACTTGCTGCAATGCCATTATTTGTAACAAATGAACACTCTGACGGGCACACAATACATCACTGTCTCTGTCCCATGACACTGCACCAATGCCCGCCAACCACCGATACACTTGTCTGCCAAATGACTTGCCAGTCTATGATTGTCAGCAGCTGCCATAATGATAATTTATGTCTCTGCTGCTCTGCTATTTTCTTCACCTTATTTCCCCCTCCTGTTTCAAAACCGAAAACACAGCAGCTTGGGAGGGGTCAAACGACAAGATCCATCATAATATACGCGAGGCTCGTGAGCGTTGAGTGCGACAGGTCCTGTCCCAACGGGTCAGAGCGAGATTTCACACTTCCCACTTTCCCATTAAATAGAGCATTTTTTTCACAGTTGTGTCTCCACGTTTCCAGACTGACACCATCATTTTAAAAAGTTAAGATTACAAAGATATCCTTTTTTTCTATGCCTGAGGGAAACAGTACATACAAAAAACAAGGCTTAGCTTGAGTCTCAAACAGTATAATAATATTCTATTTGGACTGTCACTTTGTATCTAGAATTTGGAGTGTATGTATCCATATCTTGAATCTCCAATATCTCTTGAGCTGCATTTACACTGCAGGTCTCGATGCCCAAATCTGATCTGTGGCTTTTATCAGATTGAGCGGTGAAGTTCATGAACGAGTCTTTTAAACCTTAGATGGTTATGTTTAAACATACAGTATATACAGAGGTTTCTATCCTTTCTTCAGCACAACCTTTTCTTTCATTTTCACCAACTCTATAAACACACCTGAGCAAAAAGCACTAAACATGTTTTAAATCGGATTGAATTTGTGAAATTTGTGAAATAGGTCACAATTCAAATTTCACTTGGCTCGTTTTTATGAACAAAAAGAAAAACAGTCAAATTTTGTGACGTCTGCACAATTATTGCTACTTTAAATCACGACCAAAAATGCAATATTGTGACTCAAGAACACTTAAGAAGACAGAAGAAGAGTTGTGTATTATTCCCACGGCAAATTACCATGGGTGTACCCGCGGCACAGATCCGTGCCGTGTGAGCACGGAGGCTTAATTGAACAATGAGAACCGAGTGGCAGTTGCGAGCCGTTCTCTTTATATGCAAACTGTCCACGCTGCCTTTACGTGACGTCTGAACAGCTCCTAACATCTCCAAAAAAACAAAACAGTGATGTCATTGTCAAACATATGGATATGGTGCCACCTTATGGAATGTTTACAATAAAAAAAACACAAGCCAAATGAAAATATGATCAATATTTCAGAATAACTTCCACCAATAAAGTATATATTGGTGGGATGTGTAAGTTTGAATCATTCAGATCCAAATCTTGATAAAAACTTTTTTTTCAAGAATCAAGATTTAATCAAGTTGTTACCCCTGTTTTGAATGAGCCAGTCTTTTGAAAGGAACAGATCCTCAAGGTCCAGCTCCCTTCAAAAAGAGCCATAAATCCCAGCTCTAATATCAGACTGTTTTCGTAAGACCTACCTGAACTGTCTTACAAAAACCCACATCTGGATTCTGCATCTGCACTGGTTAACACTTTGGAACAAAAGTCTTGACAGGAAAATGGTTCATAGGCCACAACAGAAGTGAAAATGGTGTTATTCAGAAATGTAGACATTTTCCTCACTTGAAAGACATGAGTCAATCAAACACTCACAGCTGCTACTTTATCCTACATGAACAAAACCAATGCTTCATGTAACCTGAGCATTACAAAAGGAATACACATGTACACAAAACATCTTTGACTGGTACAACAAACTACAGCAGTGAACTTACACGAACATATCGTGTAAAATATATTAACGTGGCATATGTTGAATAAGCAGCAAATGAAGTGTGGAGTCGCAGGAGAAGCAGAAATGTCATGCTTTCTGAGCAGGTTTGTACAGCTTCAGGCGTTCTGCCAGAAACAAAGCCCTCTACCAAACCTGTCCAAACCTGCCCACACACACACACACACACACAGGGCAGGAAGCGGATCTAACATTTGGACTAATAAAAGGATTGTGTTGCCTACACACTGAGCAAAAAGTTTTTCTATGCCACTGGGTTTGTGTAGTATCTCTCTTACAGACTCTGCTGGGCTGCCTTGTTTTTATAGGAAGAATATATATATATATATATATATATATATATATATATATGTATAAATAAATAAATACTGTGTAGCCTGTTCAAGACTGTAAGAAGAACATTTTGGTCAAATTTCGCCCTGAAGGTCTATTTTTTATAAAGTAAACTTTATCGGTGTCTTTAATAAAAACAAAAAATGTGGGTTAGGTCTCCGACAACTTAATTTAAAACTCCAGAAAACTTTATTTGATTTTCACAATGTCCATTACATGGAGTAAACTAGGTTTTTATCTTGTAATATCACACATTTACACTGTTCAGTTTAACGACTGGCCTCGTCCCAGTATACGAGCACTAATGCTAGGTAGCGATATGTCCCCGTTCAGCTTGTTAGCATTAGGCAGTTTCAAGTTTATCCAGCAGCTAGCTGTTAGCATTTCAAGCGCCATTTTGAGTCATTCCTACCATTCATGGAAATGAAAGTATTACATTTTTGAAAGATGACACAGCATAAAATCTGTCTCCTCTTCAGTCCAACAAACATACAGGCCTTGGTTTTGCGATGTTTTCATCACTTTTGTCATATTCGTCGGTGTACCGGCGTCTAATAGTGCTAATGTTAGCTTTATTACATGATTACTTTTGTTGTTTGCCTACCAGAACACAAACTGTCATTTTAGCTGTATCGCATGCTGTTGACTTGGCATGTAAAGATGTTTTTGAGAACCTGGCATGGGTTAGGGTTAGGGATTCTAAAACAACACTTCCAGCTCAGTAGGTCAAGTTTGATCCCCTGTCTCCTCCCGTAAGGCAACAGCTGAGCAAGGCTCGCCCTTAACATTTCTCCTGCATCAGTCCACTCAGCCATGAGGATTAAAGGCCATTATAAATAAAAGCCTCTGTGTTTACATAGGGTTTGTCAAGCAAAACATTAAATCTTAGTTAATCTACTATGTACCACAAATGACAAACAAACGTTGGATTCTGACATGTAATTTAAAAAGATAAAATTGCCGCCCAAGCTCTCATTATTCAACGAAGGGACAATTTAATGAGTTTAGACTCTCACAATGAATGGCTCTGTTCTGTGACTGTGTCTGCTCTACATCATATCTTGTACTTCAAAGATGTCCCAACAAAAGCCCCTTTGATCCAGTTCCCTTTGAAACTCAATCACGATCCATCACAAAATTACAAGCAATAAAACCACAATCACATCAATTCATAAAAGCTCAATGGGCTTTACAAAGCACTGAAGTAAAATAAAGAATTATGACAAATAAACAGACAGTGTCTATATGAAGAAAGCCCAACTTAATAAAAAAAATATTACATTTACAGTCTATTAACCTTGGAAAAATTCAGTTAAATTTGGTATTTATAGAGGAAAATACTGTTAAATCAGAGCTATATACCAAAGGTATTAGTGTGAAGTTACAACAGAAAACAGTACAGAACTCAGAACTGTACTGGAATCACAAGAACAGCAACAACAGAGACGTTAGTCCATCGGTAAATGGTAGAAGTGATCATGCAGTAGTTCTACCTTCAGCCAATGAGCTGTTTTGTTTTCTAAAATGCAAATGAGATGCTCAAGATCAAGCATGGATTGTGAAGGACATGTTTTTCTGGGACCTGGAGGAGACAGTGTCTCCCTGCAGGACCAAGTACATTCCTCATTTAGATTCAATGCTATTATTTTACGTAGGCAGGTGAAATCTGAGAGCCACACTTTCACAGGGCAGTGCCAAGAACACAAGCAGAAGCCTTCAGGCACAATTCAGTGTGTGACCTGTTGCCATTTTTCCAAGTCTTGTTGAGGCTATCATGATAATGTGCTGTTCCAGCCCCAAATGAATGTAAAGCCTCCTTTCCACTGCATCATTTCAAGAAACACAATGATTTGTGTATGTTTGCACTGCAGTGAAAGAACAAGGACGATTATGGAAAATATATGAGTAACCCACAGCAACAAGCTGTTCAACTCCAGTCCACCACGTCGCTACAACTATTAGTGACAATGAGGTTATTGTTCCAACTCAAATATTTAGTAAATAAATGTTGTTTACTGAGATGCTGCATTTATATCATAGTTAAAGTAATAATTACAAAGTTGATGTCAAGTTTTATCTGTTTGGGCGTTCAAAAATGTATGTTTCACTGAAATGTATGAAAGAGTCACAGAGAGAGTTAATATTGATGCTAACTAGCAGCACCGCCAACAAAAGAGCTAACTGACAGCAGAGCTAATAGTGGAGTCAATTAACAGCAAAGCAAACCAACGGCAAAATAGAGGAACTAAACAGCAGAGCTAATAAATGAACTAACTAACAGCAGCGCCAATAACAGAGCTAACTAACCGTAGAGCAAATAGAGAAGGTAAATAAGAGCAGGGCTAATAGTGGAGCTAACTAACAGCAGCGCTAATAACAGAGCTAACTAACCGTAGAGCAAATAGAGAAGGTAAATAAGAGCAGGGCTAATAGTGGAGCTAACTAACAGCAGCGCTAATAACAGAGCTAACTAACCGTAGAGCAAATAGAGAAGGTAAATAAGAGCAGGGCTAATAGTGGAGCTAACTAACAGCAGCGTTAATAACAGAGCTAACTAACCGTAGAGCAAATAGAGAAGGTAAATAAGAGCAGGGCTAATAGTGGAGCTTACTAACAGCAGCGCTAATAACAGAGCTAACTAACCGTAGAGCAAATAGAGAAGGTAAATAAGAGCAGGGCTAATAGTGGAGCTTACTAACAGCAGCGTTAATAACAGAGCTAACTAACCGTAGAGCAAATAGAGAAGGTAAATAAGAGCAGGGCTAATAGTGGAGCTTACTAACAGCAGCGCTAATAACAGAGCTAACTAACCGTAGAGCAAATAGAGAAGGTAAATAAGAGCAGGGCTAATAGTGGAGCTAACTAACAGCAGCGTTAATAACAGAGCTAACTAACCGTAGAGCAAATAGAGAAGGTAAATAAGAGCAGGGCTAATAGTGGAGCTAACTAACAGCAGCGCTAATAACAGAGCTAACTAACAGCAGAGCCAATAAATGAAAGAACATTTAATTTCAGGTCGACACAGTTGTGGTCACTAACATGCACACGACAAAATTACAAACAAATTAAACATGAAGAATATTTACAAAGTGCTGACAAGCTAACAGGGGAAATTAAAGCTGCTGGATATTTAATGAGAGCAGATTTCAGAAGCTATCGTGGAGATTGTTTGGCTGAAATAAAACTCTGCAGCAGGTAGCTCCACTCAGGTTTCACCCAGATGGTTTCTGCAATTTCACTAGCTTACACTGGGGGGTACTTTCATTTAGTTTGTGGCTCCTGTGGTGTAAATGCACATAGTTCCTGGTAAAGTCCCAAGTTTCCGGTAATAGTCCCTGCAGTGTAAACACACCTTAATTCACACTGTTTTAATAAATCACCTTAACTTATCAACAAGCAAAGCAAACGTTTCCCTTTAACGAAGCAGCTGGTGAAGCAAACCTTCCATGTGCATGGTGCAGAAATCATTTTAGATGTTATTCCGGGGACAGTCCCCACCTGGGTATGACCATCCAGACTATTTCTATTCTATATTACCATCTCCACCTTGTTTTTCCCCAAGCTATAGTCCCAAATAGAATGGTGTCTCTGTCTCAAGGCGACGGCCATTGATCCACATTGGAAATGAGCTGCCACTGCCTGAGCCATCAGCACAGTGCATTTCATTTGTCAGGCTACACTGATGAGTGCAGACAGACAGGACCATGCAACAGCAGACAGTGGCTCTATACGTATAACACCTCACACGCTCACGTTTTGTGACGTGTTCTCACGGCCATTAGAATTATAAATATTAGGTAATGGCCTCTCGTGTCTCATGAGCTGTTTGATGTCGAAGTCAACAACAGTTCAGAGCGAGCGGCGCAGCGTATCTCATACATGACAAGTCCCTTTTCATGCTGGAGTTTTGACACACTGTGTAATGACTGCAGGAAACCTGGCTGACATAAATCTAACATGATGCAGGAAGTGTGCAAAAGCATGCACATCCAATTTGAGTAACCACTGGGTGGTGGTGGTGGTGGTGGAGAGGAGAGGGTACAAAGAAACAACAAAAAGCAAGAACTGTCTGCACAACAGCTCCAAGAAAAAGACCATATGCTCTTGCACCTGACCAGTTCAATTCCAAATGGTCATTGTGACGCCTTAAAAAGAGGACACAGAAAGCCTCGCTCACTCGCTGAATCTCATAAAAATAGTGTTCTGTCCACAAGGACCATTTAATGTCATTTAATTATGATGACCAAATGGCATTGAGAGGAGCACATGCTTTCATCATGGCCAAATAATCCTGCAGTCTCGGTCTCATAACAGGAAAATGAAAAATAAATGAGAAATAGTTTGACACTCAGGGCAAAATAACCGTCTGAGGTTGTTTTGAGCCTCATTTTCCTCCTGATGAATAAAACAAACTCTATCTCGTAATGTTTCCAGGGACAACGGACGACTTGTGTGTCCCTCGCGGTTCATGTGTGGTCACCGTTGGAAAGACGCAGCAGTAGCGTGATGTCCGTCAGGACACGGGTCATTTTCTTGTGTTGTCATAAGCAACTCGGTGTGAAGAACACAAATGATGTTGGAGGAAAGAACACAGTTTCTGACACAGTTTCTCAGGGGAAACAGAGTCATCTCTGCCACCATCAAAACATGACAGCAATCTGTCACCATTTCACTGTGCAATCACTTCTAACATCATATGGGGCTTTTCCATTATACAGCTCCAGCACGGGTTGGCTCGGCTTGACTTGACTCTACTTGATTGTTCTTTTGCTTTTCCATTAGTGATAGAACCTGGTCCCTGGTGCTTTTACAAGTCACTGGTTTGTGTGTTTGTGTCGCACAGAACAACAGTTTCACACAGCCGTGCTATGAAGTAATGGAAAAGCAGGTCTGTTCAGGTTAAATCCTATTAAAATGACACCAACACTGAGGAGTTGTGCTAGAACTGTATAATGGAAAAGCCCCAATATTCAGTGCTTGAAGTGGTACTGTCCAGTACTTCTTCATTTTCACACTTTTTAGACCATGCCAGATGTTTAGGTTATCTGTCCAATTCATCATTATGGCCCAGAATGATCATTACCCAGGGTGCACTCTGTGACGTTCACCTGTCTACAGTAGTGTTTGTTTCTGTTAACCCTTCACACTACAGGACACTACAGGGCAGATAATGTGGTCTAATTGGAAATGAGTGTGAGATCAGGACTGAAATGACCCTCTAGTGTGGGGCAGGTTTTACTTAGAAGCAGAAAAAGCACAAAAGCAGCAGCTGTGCTTCATTGAATCGTCGCATACGCTCTAAAAAAGAGTGCATTTAACAAGAAGTGAGTTTAAAGTGGGATTCCCAGGACTCTGCGGGCCGATACCTGGACGAGTGCATTTTCCTCCAACTACTGAAACTCACTTGGTGAAAGGAACGCCTGCACTGTGTCATCGATTAAACAGCACACGGCCCTTCTCTTATGATTCATAGGCAGTGTGTGCACTCAGCCACATAATCTCTCTTTTCTCATTTCAGCACCTCCAGAATTGCCTTCTAAACACAAATAACAACGGTGGCAGCAGAGTTGCCCACGACGACCCACGAGCGCGTGTGAAATGTGCCGCTCATTCGGCTGATTCGGAGGTTTTTATTTAATTATTTATTTATTTATTTATTATACGTCACTGCAGTTTTTAGTGTCTAAGGCTGATCTGAATACATGGAAAACAGAACTATTGTGTCTTTTAACCCGTCTGTTACCACCCTGTCATCACGTGTGTCATTTCTCACTTCCATAACTCCTAGACCATTTGTGATTTCTGGAAAATTCAAACAATGCTGGAAGATTCACACATTTGTGAGATCAGCTTCTCAATACCGTGATTCCTAAATGGTTGAATAACTGCCGTTTATTGAAAGTTGAAGTTATCTTGGAAAAAAGGGGCAGAAACCCTCAATTCTACAGCCATAAAATCAAAATAAATCCAGGCGACCTGAATATCATGATGGTCATAAAAGGGTTAAACTATTTCAGCAGCTGTGAGGGCTCAGCTTTGCATTTTGGTGAGGTTATGGTTAGGTTAACCACTTATAATAATGATAACAAACTTTACTATATAAAGCACTTTTCTTAACAAATGTTACAGAGTTAACAGCCTAATCAAATATTACAAGGCGTCTTGTACAGGCTTAGGGTACAGATTAGGAATAATGTGTTGTTTAGGCTGTGCAAATGAATGGAAATGAATGGAATTAATGAAAGTCAATACGGTGTCTTAGGAAGAATAGCTGTGTGTTAGGGTAGTGTGTGTGTGTGTGTGTGTGTGTGTGTGTAGTTGAACTGAGTGAGCACTGACAGCAAACACAGAGCTGTGAATCAGACACTAAACGTTTTGTAACTGTTTTCATGTAAAACACAAAAACAAGACATTGACTGAGGGAACTGTGAGTGTGTGTGTGTGTGCTGCCGCTCTCTGACACACACATGCGCGTGCACACACACACACACACTCACACATGCTGCCGCTATATATGTATATATATACATATATACTGTATATCTATACACATATACAGTATATATGTACATATACACATACACACACACACACACACTGTCCCTGTTTCAAATAAATAAACTAAGGAAAACAAAGGCAAAGCATCATAGGGGCTTCACTTCCGTCAACTCATATCTAACCTCCACTCACAGTAATTCCACTTTTATTTTCCACAATTCATTTGGTACAAATCAAAACCCTGCAGTATCAATAACCCCGAAAAATATGAACTCAGGTTGATGTAGTTTCCGTTTCAGCCACTGTATGTAAACACGGCGTATAATCCAACCATCAAGCCTCACATTTATGTTGTTAAAGTAATAACAACTGCAACCTGAAGACCTGCACCCTCCATCCCCCCATCTTTATTACATTAATCACACTCACCTACATTAAAGTGGAATTCATTTAAATCCCCTGGGTTGCACAAATAATTTGTGTAGCCAGGTTGAAAGAGTTGGGGAGTCAAAGGCAGGATAATTAGACGGGACGATTCAGAAACCTAATACAAGATGTAATTAAGGAAATTAATAAGGTGTCAGCCCCCATTCACTGCTGCTGCTCCGCCTGATGATTAATCACAGCCTGGGCTAATTTGATTAGTGACAAGGAAAGGGATGACTTGGTAAGTCAGTTAGGAGAGCCCAACTCGACAGCATATGACATTAATAAAACATGACCAGTGGAGGCTCAGAGAGCCGAGGAAAATCCACTTGTGATCCACATGAAACGATCCGATTAAAGAAGTCGTCGGTTAAAAGGCCTCGTGACAGAGTCACTGATTGAGAAGTGACTCCAACTTAATCACTGCCTTAGATGTTTACACTGTGTTAAGTAGGAATACAATAAGAGTCCATTTATGTACGTCAAGGCTCAATCTAGGCTAATAATAACCCTTTAGGAATAATAGTTGAACCTCAAAATACATAGGTAACCAAAGTCGGAAGACACTTCCCAGGGCACACAGAGTTGCAGTGGCTAACACTGTTGCCTCTCAGCTAGAAGGTGACCCGAACCAATCCCGGTTTAAGCGCTCTTCCCATGTCCGTGTGGGTTAATCTCCAGGTACTAGCTTCGTTCCACATTTTAAAATCATGGATTATTTTAACTTTTGTAATAGTGCCCTCTGCTGACTGAAGATCAGAGAAAACTAGCTGTTGATACAGCAAACCCACCATCACCGTATCTCAATAGCCCGCCTGGAGTCCCACAAGGTTCAATACTGGGGCCATTCCTATTTAGTCTCAGTGTTTATAACTTAACAAATGTCTGCACAAATGTTACATTTTAACTAAATAGTATACATAGGTATGTGTACATTTTTCATCACCCAAAAGGTATGTATATGTTTACAGGTTCTCAATGGTGCAGTGGCTAGGATTATTGCCTCTCAGCAAGAAGGTCGCCAGATGAGATCCCAGTTCAATCGAGGGTCTTCGTGTGTGGAGTTTGCATGTCCATGTGAGTTCAAAGATTCATCTACTGGCCCCTAACCAAACCATAAGGGCACAAAAAAGTACCCTTATAGGGCATCTCCCCAATGACGAGCTGTTGGTCCTCTAAAGGTGCAACTCTGTGTACGTTATTTTTTTGAGAGGAGATTGTTGTTATCGCTAAATAATTCGATTGTGCACCTTAACAAAACAATTGTTTTGTCCCACCTTTTTTCTGTGACCCATCTTTCCTTTCACCCCAACCGGCCGAGGCAGATTTCTGCACAACTTTGAGTGTGGATCTGTCAGAGATTTCTTCCTGTTCAACTAAAACACAGCAAAGGTGCAGCTTTTATTTTCTCGTAGACACGTAATCATTCCCCAGAATGAGATAAGGTCTCAGAGACAAACTTTTTAGGAGGCTTGGGGACAGTAATGTGACAAATTAAAGCAGTAATAGAGTGAAAGATGGAACAGACGAGTGCAGGACATTAATCACTGCACTAACAGAATGGAGGGTGGGTGGATCGGTCTTTCTTATAAGGACACACAGAGCCTGCCCCTTGACTCTAAAGGTCACAAATCAAAAGACGATCACCCGCATGGAATTTTAAGTTTTGATAAAAGAATGGTTTGGCCTCGTCTATTGCTCTGCTGCCATTGTGATATAATGACATTGTTGACCTATTGCCCTCCCTGAATGAAAAGCAGATAGATCATTGTCTTTAAGTGAATTCAAATTGATTGTATTATCTTTATTTTTTATGGAGGGCAGGCACAGGGGGGATGTAATATTAGTTATTGTCTTTTCCTCTGCAGAGGTTTGACATAATAACATGAACTTGTGATTCCATCCATTTGCCTTACACATAAACAGCAGATATCAATATGAGGTTTTAAATCCATTTATGATCAAACCATAGTGCAGAATGTACTGGTGACTGCTTTTTATTATTAGCAAGGGCTGCAGCTAATGGTTGTTTTCTCAGATCAACTAATCTGATGTTATTAATTAGTTCGATGGTGACAATAGTTGGTGACTAATTTAGTTATCAGGTAATTGGTTAACCATTGCAGCCTATTATCACTATGACTGTCTGTCAGCAGAATGTCCATGAGGTTGTTAGGAAAACTAAAAATCCCATTCATGTCAATAACCACAGATGGATGGATGATCTGGGTGAATCATCCAGGATAAAAAAAAAAAGGTCTCAATCTCTAGATTGAGACCTCGTTGATCTGCCAATGAAACACGTCTGTGGTGTGTGTGGGAGATTCAGCAACAATCCTGATTTCAGTCACTTCTTGAAAAGGTTTACGTGCTTTGATCCTTCCCCACACTGGAGGACAACTGAGGGGTATTCCAGAAAGCAGGTTCAACACACTCTGAGTCTATCCCTGAACTCTGAGTTGACTTACTCTGAGTCGGGAAACTCTGAGTATCCGGTTCCAGAACAGCTGATCTGAGTTAGTTCAATCAACTCTGAGTATGTTAACCTCGAGGTACGCGCGTGCACAACCACTGAAAAAAGCCATCATCAATGGAGCCCCGATACCACGAGTCACCATGACAACCGAGAAAAAAAAAAGATCAACATATTTCAGTGCGAAGGAGTTGGAGATCCTTTTGCTGGGCTACGGAGAATATGAGCACATATTTCGCCGCGAATGCAACACAGCTGCAGCAGCGAAGGAGAGAGAGACCGCATGGGAGAAAATTGCTGCCCGAGTCAACGCGTAAGTTTGAATGTACTATTCCATTGACGTAACATTTAACCGTAAGATCGTAGCAAAGCCTATAGTTATGAATATAAGTAGGAATGAAATCTGAGTTTTTCATTTAGGTGCAATCCAACAGGAGAAAGGAGGACTTGGAAGCAGCTCAAAATGAAACATAAAAACATCATTCAAAAAGGTAAGGCATATTTTGCTAGGCTATGATTGCACCTCACTTTGATTTATTTTTTTTATTTTTAATTGACTTAGGCTATTAAACGTAACGTAAATATTAATTCAGATTGCAAACATTGAGTTCTGCTCAGCCAACAGAAAGAAGGCAGAGGCCCGAAAAACGGGTGGAGGGCCACCTCCACCACCTCTGACAGAGGCTGAGGAGCTGGCTCTCAGCCAATACAGGGGTCGCCCTGTGGCTGAAGGCATCCCCGGGGGAGGCTCATCTGAGCCTGTCACCCCCCAGGACACTAGTGCCTACATCACATGCAAGTATACACTTATGTCTTTTTTTTAAATAAAACTTTTATATATATTTATATATATATATATATATATATATATATAAATATATATATATATATATATATATATGTATAGGAGGGAGAGGAGAGGAGGAGACGCTGTCTGCTGCCACAGGGAGAGATCCGGAGGGGCCTACTGAAAAGTGTGTCTTAATATTATGTATAGCTACTGGCACTGCTCTACCCATTCATATTCATTTACATTCTTGAGTGGAATTTGGAGTTTGACATGTACACTGAAGTGATGAGCATAGATAATGGACAAACTAGCACATTCTTGTCCTTCAACAGAACATGGCTGGGCATCACCATGAGGAGGGTCCATCAACTTCTAGACAGTGAGATTTTCGGTCAATACCATGTTAAATCTGTATGTAGAACTGCAGAAATGAAATGTCGTCCATATGTTTCCCAGTTGCCGGTAAAAGAGTTGTACAGGGTGCACCTAACCCTAAACCATTCAAAAAACCGAGAAAGAAATGGTGTACCTGGACCGGCAAATCAGAAAAACAGACTTGTAAATTCTATTACTTGAACGCCAGTTGAGGTGGGTGCATTGTCATGGTGAAACAGGTGAATATGTGAAATATGTTAATAGTTGGAACTATATTACAAATCCTGACTGTTGCTTTTGTACTTTTAGAGAATAAAGAAGAACCAAATCACATGTGAATTTGTCTTTTAATTTTAATCAAAACGTCTAATCTGGGTCGGAAGATTCTCTCACGATGTAATACATTTCTAATAAATACGGCTTCGATGTCGATTGGATTTCTAATGAATGGGCAATCCATGTCTAACTGCTTTCTTCGTGTGGGAGAAGACGGGTAGAAACTCTGGGTTTCTTATAGTAAACCTGCCAGCGAGCAGGTTATGTTCACAGAGTAAGTTACCGCAGTAACAGACCCAGAGTTTAAGTTACCTCTCTTTCTGGAACGGATAACTCAGAGTTTCCCTCATCTCAGGGTTAACAAACTCAGAGTTCTCACATAACCCGCTTTCTGGAATACCCCTCTGGTCAGATGTTGTCCCGATCTATCGTGGGTGTCTTCTGACATTTTGAACAGATTATCTGGCCAAATTATCCTGTAGTGTAAGGGATATTTATGATTGATCAGTGATTGGGGGGCGTGAGCAGAACCAATAGAAGCAATAACCAATCAGAGCGAGTCGACCAGGAAACAGATGTTGCGTACTTTAGTTTAGAACCGTAACTTCATCCACAGTTTGCACACACACACACACACACACACACACACACACACACACAACAGCTACTAACTGACGCCGACGACAGTCCGTTTATATTCTGAAGTCAAGTTAAATCACGCGAGTTTCTGTAAGATCCCAAATCCCTGGAATCTCCTCCCAGAAACCGCTGGATTAAACGCCAAGTGTGTCTTCACTGGATGGTCTACAGTAGTCTGTGCTTTCTCAGGATTAAAACGTTGAAAATTGGTGACAAAGTTCTTTCTCCCACGTTTTTTTAAATCAAGTCAGATTTTAGTGTGTGACAGGCATTCATTTACCTTATTTCTTGGAGTCTGTTAAAGTGAATTGTTCCAGCACTTGTTCACATTGCAGTTTCAATTATTTCACAATCAATTCAACTTTGATTGTTAAATATTTATTTATTGCCCGAAATCTCCAAGGTTAAAATTGTTCCATGTGCTTTACTTTCATAAACACCAACATACTGTACTCAGTCAATCTAATGAGCTAAAACCAGCCGTGTATTTATAAAAACAACAATCATCGCTGAATGCACACTGGCTCAATAGTACTTTAAAACCATAAGCCCGCCCCCTCTCTGTCTTTAATCCCCAGAGTGGCAATGGTCTTGACAGGGTCATGACCTGACCTGAGAGTGTGTGCATGTGGGGAACAAACTCTCCGAGGAATGAAGTGAAACCAGCCACAGAATGAGAAACAGTCAACGTCACAACTAAGCAGACTCCAGTGGCTTGGGGAGTCCGTCCCACACACACACACATATACTGCCGTGTATGAGGGCAGATGCTGCTAATTAGCATGTCATAAGCAGGCAGCGCGATGCACAGCGGCACCAGCTCTCAATCCATTTCATGTAAAGAATCTCATGTATGCGAAAAGACATGTTTCACAGTGTTAGTGCATATTCATGGCTGTTCATTCAGTAGAAAGGACGTTCATGAAGGTTGAATCCAAGACGGATCCGGGAGGAAGTTCCCCATGAACCGTCCACACGGAACCTCCCACACCAACTCAAACCACTGTAGTACATATGCCAGGGACTTGCAGCGTTACACCAAATACAAAGAAGAGGACGTTGTACACGTAACAGAAACGGAGACAGAACGAAGCGAGCTGGAGGAAAGAAAGGGACCGTTTCAAGTTTAGCAACTTTTCTCAACAAAAAAAAGCGACTAGCAACACATTGAGCAACTTTCGCTAAAGACAGGACGTGTTCCAGCGATTTATTATTCTTTTCACGTCAACTTTAGTTACTTTTCATTGACAGTAGTTGGTAACACTGTCAAACAATGAATGACAGCACAAGACACAGATGACAGATGAATATGGCGTCATCGTTTTCATGAAGCAGTGTATTTGCTGTCAACACGGAAACGCGAGGCTGCGTTTTCTCTGACTAAAAATATGCACATTCACCTAAGGATTAAGATTAATCCTAACCCTACTACAAAATATTCTGACCATCTTTAGAATTCTCCTCAGACCTTTTCTTATCTCATCTGTTCTTTCACCCCAACCTGCCCAGGCAGATTTCTGCATATCTTCTCTAACAGTCCGGTTCTGTCAGAGATTTCTTCCTGTAGAATGTAGAAGACTGAAAATGGAGACAGTGCCACTTATTTTCCAACAGTTTAACGCTTTAAGCAACATTAGACAATCAAGTTTATGATGATTTTTGAATTTACAGATTCATTTTACATCATAAATAACAAATAATAATTCCTTATATAACAGTTTCATTTCAAAATGAACACTTTTCTTTTGAAATTCAGTGAAATATTGTCACAAAAATTATTATTGCAATATCGTGATGGAATATCCTGATATGAACCTTTTTCCACTTGACCAGCCCCCTTCTGACCAGATTACACGCTCACTGGTCATTTATATTGTTTTTACAGTCAGTTATTGTCACTGTGACGACTCATCCTGATCATGTGATCAGCTGGTTTAAGTGAAGCTCATTGTGTCCTGGTTTTGCAAGCTTCTGGAAACCAGCACTCTCCATTGTTTTGAATTGGGATTAAATGGGATTAAATAGGGCCTTCAATGCCTATCGTGTGTTATGTTTGACCAGAAAAAGTAAAAATACTGAAGGCTCTTGGGTCGCGGTTGGGGAAACTAATAAAGACATTCAGTGTGAAGAAGCAACAAACAGGCTGTTGAGCTTGTGGAGGTTGTTGGTTGGAATGAAACTCCCCACAGTCACTGGACAGAGGAGAAAACTAAATAAATCAACCACAAGAAGAAACACACTCAACTCGGATTTTCACTCAAAACAGACAACACAGAAAAGTCAGAATGTCAGGAGACAAAAAAACAACGACCCGAGCCTCACGTGAGGAGGAGAAGCCGTCTTTCTAACCTCTCAGCCGGGCTGACGGCCCTCAGCTGTGAGAGCTGCTTCCAATAACTGCTGATTAGCAGGAAACGCTGTGACCTGGGATTCTGGGTCTCTGTCCATCACACGTGAAGTCTTATTTATATAGAAACTATGACTGAGTCTGGAAGTCAGGACCCACAGAAAAGTTAGTTTTTTTGGCTTTTTATACATTTGTCAGCTTTTTGCCCAAAACCTATTATACAACAAATGCAACAAAATGTGTGTTTTTAAACATATTTCTCTTTTAAATAAAGACGAAGATAAGGTGTCACAAAAAATAGCCCAAAATGTTATATTATGTACAAATTTCCTGCAGTTCCACGATGAGTCAGCGTATAAAAGGTTTGGAAAACACTGGTCTATGGTGATCAATTACACTTAAAACAGTTATAGATAAACACTCATGGAGCACTTTCAAATAATTCTACTACTGCATAGTTTCACAACAGCTTCATTTCTTTATGCCATGTGTTTGGGAACTTTCGCCTGTACGTAGAAGACCAGAGGAACAGAGACATGTGTCCTCTCAGACATGTGTCCCAGCTGGGAGAAAACAATGACGGGATTATTTTCTTGCTGCCCTCGTCTGAGACTTCTCGTAGATTGTTCTCACATCATCTGGGCAGAAGTGTTTTGTGGAACTTGTGTGGCGTCCTACAACTGTTGTGTGATTGGCCAGAAATTTGAAGTAGGCGTGGTTAATGTGGAAATGTTGTCATTCCCTATGTGTCGTTCCACGCTGGTGGACTGACCTACCGAGCGCTACGAGAACCTGTCCTTTCAAGATCTTCTGCCCTTGCACTTTCCCTACCCCCTTATCTCCTTCTGCACTTGGATCCACCTCAGCACTCTATCAGTCCACAGGACTACTTCTGTGTAGCTTACTCCTCTCTTGTAAGTCGCTCTGGATAAAAGCGTCTGCTAAATGTTCAATCTAAGAGTTGTGCTCTTGAGTTTCTCCTCAGGTATGAAAAGTCCTGACCAGAAGTAACTTTGATTCTCAGTTTTTGCCTCAAGAAAAAGAAAATTTCTCTGTTTTTTTAGACTGCAGCCCAAACTGTATTTTTGTAAGCATATCGAAAACCAGAATCAGATTTTTCTGACCAGTTATTAATAAATTGACTGTATATATGTATGAGTCCATTATTTACATAATCATTCTGTCACAGACAATTGACCATAGGTGTAAGTGTGAATGGTTGACCCTGTGATGGTAGAAAATCACTCCAACAGTCTGCTGGACCGAGCTCGAGCCACCAGCGTCATCGACTTCTGCGATTCTCCGCACTCTCTACTTTTTGTTTTTGTCCTGATACGTATAGCGACTTGTGTCTCAGACCTCCGGGTGTCCACACACACAGAAATGGTCGTTTTGCCGGCAGGTGTGCGACGTCACCTGGAGAATCTGAAAAAGTCACCAAACTTTGACCGGTGAAGCGACTGATGCGTGGCGCCGTTAGCATCAGACCTCTGAGGTTTGAGCCAAGGGAAATTCAACCACTTGCTCTTGAATTTTAATGTTATCCTCACTATAATAATTGCACAACACAATTAGATGCAGCTTTACAGTCACACGCCTAATTCAAGCCAAACAAGCAAATGAGCTTCATACACCACTGCAGTTTATAATCCTAATCCTGCCTCTACAGAGTTTAAACTGCAGAAGAAAATGCTGCTTCGTGTGAATGTCATGGCGTCATAAAGACAATTCAAACTTTCCTCCTATAAAGTTTTAAGAAATGTCTGTGTCTCAATTTATGTATAAACTAGGTTGACAGATGATACTACTACTACTACTACTAATAATAATAATAATAATAATAATAATAATAACAACAACAATAATAATAATGGTAATAATAATAATAACAATACTAATAATAATAATAATAATAATAATAATAACAACAACAATAATAATAATGGTAATAATAATAATAATAATAACAACAACAATAATAATAATGGTAATAATAATAATAATAATAATAACAACAACAATAATAATAATGGTAATAATAATAATAATAATAACAACAACAATAATAATAATGGTAATAATAATAATAACAATAATAATAATAATAATAATAATAATACCAGAGCTTTTTTACCTGTTACACACTCTGTATGTATGAAAATCTGTCTCATGCTAATTTAGCCGTGGCTTTGGCAGACATGAGTGACAGGAGCTAAAGTGTGGGCTGGCACTGACAGGCCAGAAAAACCCATGAAAAATAAAGGTCATATAACACCTATCACTGTGTCTGTTAGACGTGATGACACTGTTAATGTGACCACACGTTTGAATGTGTGGGAGGAGCCGGGTCAGACTGTCAGAGACGTGGCGCGCACCATGTGAGACGGCGCGGCTGTGGGTTGTGTCGCGCCCCGACGCTCGTAATAGAGATGTGAACGTCCCGGTGACAGCCGACACAGCGACGACACTCACGGTCGCTCATGAGGGGAATATTTACTTGAGTGGAAGGCAGATGTGCAGCATCAGTCAAGGATAGTCGGCGCTCTGACATTTACCCTGAGCAAACGGCGAGACATGTGCCGTGAATGAAAGTCAATATAACTGTCTGCTGGACAGACGGGGGAGGGGGGGGGGGACAGCGTCTCAGTCCACTGCCTCTAACAGCTTCTGCAGCGAGGCGCAACATGTGCTGGCAGACGCTAAGAGTTCTCTCGCTTCATTTTAGTGCAGTGACGAGCGCCAAAGAGCTTCAGATGAGGACGAGAGAATTGACCCGACGTTGAGCCACGTGTGGTTCTCCACAGGTCACGTCTCTGATCCGCGTGATTAGATGGAGTCGTAACTCAAAATCGTCTCTGACGGAGTGTGTTCATGCTGCTGTGCTATAGTTTTTACATTAAAGGTCCAGCGCTTCAGTTCTATATACATGTATACAGTTCTAGCTCTGCTAGAGTTTGTGTGCCCATGTGCACACGTGTGACCTGAGTGACCTGTAAAGCAGTTGTTTTTGGATCCATCTTCTACCACTTCATCCTCCACAGGCAGGTCTCAGCAGACATGCAGGGCCACAACCATACACTCTCACACCTACGCTCAAGTGTCCAATTTTTACCTAATCCCATATTACATGTTTTTGGACTGTGGGAGGAAGCCGGAGAACCTGAACCTGGAGAAAACCCACACACACACACGGGGAGAACATGCAAACCCAGAAAGGTCCTTGTTCCAACAAGGATCTTCTTGCTTGCAAAGGCAAGAGTGCTAACCACTACACCCACCGTGTGAC
This sequence comes from Solea solea, assembly GCF_958295425.1. Lineage (NCBI taxonomy): Eukaryota > Metazoa > Chordata > Actinopteri > Pleuronectiformes > Soleidae > Solea > Solea solea. Next base: position 29,434,006 of record NC_081139.1, read on the forward strand.
CTTTCATCAGAATCAGTTGATTAAAAAGATTTGTTCACTTACTTCCTGTGTGACCGGAGCACAGACTCCGTCTGACACAGTCACTGAACTGAAAAACCACTGAACGTTGACTTTTGATTCAGCCCACGTTTGACAGCCCGGCTTTCAGCAGTGCTGTCGCTAAATACACCAGACTTTTCTGTTAAATACTGACATTTGCTTAATGTTGGAGATTAACACATGTTTTCAGATGATTTTTCATCTTTTCTTTTTAACTTTGATCTACAGTTTAGGATTGTTCACTTTGATTCTGGTGTCAGACCAGCAACGACACTCTCTGACCAATCAGTGACCGGCAGTCACATTTTAGTTTCAGCTCAGACCGCTTGGAACCTCGTCTGAGCAGGTACTAAAAACAGAAGGTACCAGGTGCTATAAACACAGCACCAGGTATCAGGTGCTATAAACACAGCACCAGGTACCGGGTACTGAAAACAGCACCAGGTACCGGGTACTGAAAACAGCACCAGGTACCGGGTACTAAAAACAGCACCAGGTACCGGGTACTGAAAACAGCACCAGGTACCAGGAACTATAAACACAGCACCAGGTACCAGGTACTAAAAACAGCACTAGGTACCAGGTACTATAAACACAGAACCAGGTACCAGATACTGAAAACAGCACCAGGTACCGGGTACTGAAAACAGCACCAGGTACCAGGTACTATAAACACAGAACCAGGTACCAGATACTGAAAACAGCACCAGGTACCGGGTACTGAAAACAGCACCAGGTACCAGGTACTATAAACACAGAACCAGGTACCAGATACTGAAAACAGCACCAGGTACCGGGTACTGAAAACAGCACCATGTACCGGGTACTAAACACAGCACCAGGTACTGGATACTAAACACAGCACCAGGTATCAGGTACTGAAAACAGCACCAGGTACCGGGTACTAAAAACAGCACCAGGTACCGGGTACTGAAAACAGCACCAGGTACCAGGTACTATAAACACAGCACCAGGTACCGGGTACTAAAAACAGCACCAGGTACCGGGTACTGAAAACAGCACCAGGTACCGGGTACTGAAAACAGCAGCAGGTACCGGGTACTGAAAACAGCACCAGGTACCAGGTACTATAAACACAGCACCAGGTACCGGGTACTAAAAACAGCACCAGGTACCAGGTACTATAAACACAGAACCAGGTACCAGATACTGAAAACAGCACAAGGTATCAGGTACTAAAAACAGCACCAGGTACCGGGTACTGAAAACAGCACCAGGTACCGGGTACTGAAAACAGCACCAGGCACCAGGTACTATAAACACAGCACCAGGTACCAGGTACTAAAAACAGCACCAGGTACTATAAACACAGAACCAGGTACCAGATACTGAAAACAGCACCAGGTATCAGGTACTGAAAACAGCACCAGGTACCGGGTACTAAAAATAGCACCTGGTACCGGGTACTGAAAACAGCACCAGGTACCAGGTACTATAAACACAGCACCAGGTACCGGGTACTAAAAACAGCACCAGGTACCAGGTACTATAAACACAGAACCAGGTACCAGATACTGAAAACAGCACCAGGTACCGGGTACTAAACACAGCACCAGGTACTGGGTACTAAACACAGCACCAGGTATCAGGTACTGAAAACAGCACCAGGTACCGGGTACTAAAAACAGCACCAGGTACCAGGTACTATAAACACAGCACCAGGTACTGGGTACTGAAAACTGCACCAGGTAACGGGTACTAAAAACAGCACCAGGTACCAGGTACTATAAACACAGCACCAGGTATCAGGTACTGAAAACTGCACCAGGTACCGGATACTAAAAACAGCACCAGGTACCGGGTACTAAACACAGCACCAGGTATCAGGTACTGAAAACTGCACCAGCTACCGGGTACTAAAAACAGCACCAGGTACCGGGTACTAAACACAGCACCAGGTATCAGGTACTGAAAACACAGAACCAGGTACCAGGTACTGAAAACAGCACCAGGTACTATAAACACAGCACCAGGTATCAGGTACTATAAACACAGCACCAGGTACCAGGTACTATAAACACAGCACCAGGTACCAGGTACTATAAGCACAGTACCAGGTATCAGGTACTAGAAACACAGAACCAGGTATCAGGTACTATAAACTGAGAACAGAGTAATGCTAGAGCTGTGTAGTGGAAACGTGCCATTAGAAAGTTTATTTAGCACACATTAAATGTGTATAATTGCTTTGATTTGTATGTTTTTTGTAGCTCATTATGCACATGTACACGTCACACTAAAGTTCCAGCAGAAATTGAGAATAAAATAATAATGGTTGTTTTTCATTAACCCCAGAAGTAAACGTGTACACTGGGTCAGCTCCATGGAGGCCACCCATTATAACCAGCATGTTTTTAGAATAGCACACAGTGGACAAACTAAACATCATTTTTGTTTTAATGCTGAATGAAAGCTACGTAGTTTCTCACACACAATTGGAAGGGAAGAGTGAGGCGAGGGATACTCAGCTGCAACATGAAATATCTCTAATAAACAGTCTTGTATAAAGTACCTTAAACGGATACTTGAGTAAAAGTACAAGTATGTTGAAAATGTCTTTGGTGGAAGTTGAAGTCAGTTTTTTATAAGTAAAAGTCTTAAAGTTGATGACATTTACTGCACTTAAGTATCAAAAGTCATTTTCTTATTTAAAATGTACTTAAGTTAAGTTAAAGTATTAAAAAAGGGAGGAGTTTTGTGTCTATATGTGTCCTAGAGCAAAGACACTTGAAATGTATTGGAGTAAAATTGAAAGTTGCCTGAAATACAGATAACAAAGTAAAAGTACAAATAAATGAATTCAGTAAAAAAGTATTTGTACTTTGAAATCTCAAGTGTCACGGGAGGGCGGCGACCAATCACAGTACAGTTTAGTTCTGTTCCCCAATGACAGCTTAGCAACAAGGAAAGAGTCAGAAACCATGTCGCAGTACCAGTCCAGGTTTTCAGAGAAGGAAAGTTTGACTGTGTGCCGAGCGCGGCCGCCGGTGCCGCCGGTGCCGTCTGTGCCGTCTGTTCTTCTCCTCCGTCTTCTTCTTCTCACCCACATGTCGGACAGCGGCGCTGCTGCAGCTGCTGCTGCTGCTGCTGCTGCTGCTGCTGTTTGGCAGTGGATGCAGATGCTGCCGTTGACTCTTTGGTCCTCGCCGCCAGCTGAAGGCCTTCACCGGCACAGCGATCTTCCTGGCAGCGGTTGCAGGTGCTGCCCTTACTGACATGTATAAATGATTTTATATTTTTTTATTTCCTGCCCGGCTGTGCTTCATTACACTGATGATGCTGATCGTGACCTTGTGAGACTTGCTTTATATAAAGTCTGTCTTATCCACTGTGCAGTCTGTATATTTCCTGTTTTCACTGAATTTCCAGACATTTTTCTTTTGCTGCTTTTATTCCAGCTTGAGAAGTGAAAACCTTTGAGACGGTAACTGTCATTAAAATGGACTTTGACGACAAAGTGTCCTTGATTAAGTGTGTTGAATTCGACAGGGAGGACAGAGTGTCCATCTCAGGGAAAGCAAACCTTATTTTACAGTTAAAAAAACGTGTACGTGTGCACGTCACACACACAGTCAGCACATGTGAAATCAAGATGAATGGTTTAGTTTACATTACAATTAATACTGTCTTAGTCTGAAGTAGTACACGCTTGTTAATGATATTTACCATGTAGTTACTGTGTTATAATCCAAATATTCGTTTAGTTTGTGTGTTTTGAAAGTTGTGTCACTGTTAATGACGGAGATTTTAAAGACTGGTGCATTTTTGTCTTGATCAAATCGGAGTTTTCTGTCCAACCGTTTTCTCAAGGGCTTTCATTTCCTGCGGATAACATCATATGCAGACCCCCCCCCCCCACACACACACACACACACCAACCCACTAGAGGTTTACCCAAGGACAATGGTTTGTATGTTGACATCTGTCAGGCAGACAGTGTGACACTCCTGCGGACTCTTTCACACGAGCGTAGGCGTGCAGGAGCAATAATGAGGAGATGGTTTATGACTTTCCCCGTGGACATTTTATGTTATTACATTACCTAATGAGCGGTTACAGTTCCCTTGATCGTGGCCCAGGTTTTTTGCAGCACGACCTGCCAAACGTACAATAATCAATTAAGAAGAACCTCCCTCTCACGGGCTTAAATTACCAGCGAGATGGATGTCGCTGGAACTATGGCGGAGGTAAGGCGAGCACAATCAATGCGGCGAAAGCAACGTGGTCAGAGGTGTCAGGGCTTTTTCTTTTGTGCTTAACATTTCAAAATTAAATGGCCCACTTTATGCATCTGCTACGTTTCCCATGACAGTCGTCCAAGTGGACCATGCACTTGGACTGTGCACGGTCAAGGTTGCAGAGTCGCTAGGCATGTCTGCAAGAGTGCAGTGTTTACCAAACACTGGGTCAGGACCCACAGACGGGTCGTGGGAGAGATTATTTCGGGTCCAAAAACAAATGAGCAGAATGTGTGCAACCTTTAGTGAAGATCTGTGTGTAAGTGTTTGAAATGATGTGGTTTTCATATAGAACGTTTGGGAAACATCGCAGACTCCAGAATGTTATTGACCTGTTTTAGTCACAATAATATTTCATATACACATGAATTACATCAGCCAGCCGGTGCACGGAACACCACGTACACTCAAACATATGTGGATAACTTTCCCCTGTGAGTTACATCACATCCTCCACTGTGTTGAATCAGAATTGCTGCACACAGCACCAGCTGTATGAACATCTGTCACACCTACAGATGGGATCCTGGTTTTTTCATCATTCTTATTATTCTTATTATTCAGAGGAACAACTAATGTGACTCACCTGCAGTGGAGGATGACCTTGCCTCCTGCCTACAGCTTGTATGACATTCACTGGGGATTCTGACATTGACACCCAGGCACCTTCAGGGCATTTTAATTATGACACTTCTTCTGGTTTTGACAGGGACCTCGCTGACTGTTCTTCTCAGACAGCTATGCCACATGGAGGACGAATGGGGCCGTCCTCGCCGTCCTCCCCGAGTCTCGGCTCACCTTGTACGTCGTTGAAATGACAGGCTTGTTTCAGCGAGGAGGTCAGGGAATCTGCTCAAGTGACCACAACGCCTCCATTTTGGCAGGAATTGGTGCTGTTTCAATCCAAGGACGTACATAAGTGACAGCATACCATAAGCAACGTGTCCCAAATACCCGTGGACACATCATCGACACTGTCCTCGCCGTTTCCATGAACCGGCCTGAGACTTGCACACTTGCTGTCACTCACCTGTAAGAATCTATACATGTTTGTAACTTCATCACTCGACTCAACACAACAACCTAAAGTTTGTAAAGCACTCACCCTCCCTCCCCACCAAAGTCCACGGAGAAACAGGAGCTCCTGGTCTCCTGCTGCCTCCTGTGGTCGATTTGTGTCCTTAAAGTAAATCTGAATGAATGATTTTAAAAACTTAAGTCATAAAATATGGACTTAGTACAGCTTTGTGTGATTGTGTATGTCCCTGCTGACTGAGCTCATGTCATGTATTTGTTGCCATGTTTCTTTCATGTCTCCTCACACACACATTAACCACACGCTCTGTTTGACTCTCATTAAAAAACGGCTGATCGTATCAACTTTGGAAGAAGCTATTAGCCGACGATTGCATCTGTTACAGAAAGAGTATTAATCACTGCAGATGTGATTATCAGCGTGTTGTTTTTCTCACTCCCACTCTCCTACTAACCTGCGTCTCTGGAAACTTTAGCGGAGTCTGTGTCTCCCATCTGTCGCGTGAATCCACCGCGACAGCGATTTCCCTCGGAGCTCAGCTCTCGTATGCGGTGACCCAGAAAGGTTGCCAGTCAGCGCCGCAGCTTTGTTTACGTCTCAATCGTCACCGTGGAGGTTAATGAAGGATGTTCACGGAACGGGATGTTTTTTTTACCGAGGGTTCCCTCAGTTTAATATCAGCCGTTGTCTTTGTGTGACTTCCCCGTGAGATCGTCATTAGGAGTCTGTGATCCAGGCTTTAATAGTCGGCCGCGTGTTTTATTTCCTTCGCTGGCAGAGTGCGTGTGGATGGAACGTCGCTGGATGAGCGGAGTTCATGTTAATGAGCCTGACTACAGCCAGTTAGGGAAATGAAACAGATGCTTAATTCTCTCTCTCTCGCTCCTGTCCTCGGTGGATTGGCTGACTTTGGGATATTTCACCCAAATTAGTGTTGTGGAGTTGCAGTTTTTCTCTCCCTCTCTCTCTCTCGTTAGCATGGTGTCAAGTGTGAATCAAAGCTTTTACTGAACGCCCTGATTTAACGTCTGTCCTCAGTCAGTCTTCACACCTGGCGGTCAAATACGTCCTGGACGTGTTTCCAGTGATCACATGAGATCGGATGTTGCTTCTCCACTCCTGTAATCAAAAACACATACTGTACAGATGAGTGTGATGTCAACGTGTAGAGCCTTTCTGCTCGTGAAGTGTTTTACAGGTCGTTTAACCCCCAAATATGACCCATAGGTGCGTTCCTAACGTGCTGCTCCCAGCAGTAGAGCTACGACACCAGTGTTTTTCAGCTGGATTAGGTACAAGTGTTGGGTTAGGGTTAGGGTTAGGGTTAACCACTGCTAATGTGTCCTTACGGTGCACCACAATCATTTTTTACTTGTGTTGTTAGAACCCTAACCCTGTAAGACAGTGATGCCATGGGTTAGAGTCAGGGTTGGTAGATATTGATGCCTTGTTGCAGCTATTTGATGATGATGATAAATCCCCACTATGGAGGACAGGCTCTCCCACTCACAGCATCAAACCCCTGACGTTTCAGGGCTCTGTTTCCACTTTGCAGCACAACTTCCTGCCAAATTGTTGGGTCACTTGACCAGCTGTCAGGAGATAAGCGTAGCTGGGTGAATCAAACGCTCTACTCCCGTTGCTGTAACATGAATCAAGATGTTAGCTATCAGCAATCAGTGTTAATACAGTGACAGTGGCTACAAATAATCTACTAATGATTAGGTTTGGATTATGATGGGTTAGGGGACCAGCTGGGGAGCCAGTCTCTACTGAATCTGGATTCCTGCGTCGTCAAACAACCTTGATGCATTCACAGTAGATCTGGAGGGTTCACACCTGAACTGGACGTGATCAGATCACTCAGGTTTTCACAGGCTAGGAGAGAGAAAACCCGGCTCTATCTTTCGACAAGATTCACTGGAGCCACATTTCAACGTCCGTGTATCCTGGGGCTGCAGCGCCAGCCGCTCAGTGCAGCCATGGCTCAGATATTCTTGTCATGTAACACTTAAAGACAGTCAAAGGTCAGCTGGTGGAGGAGCAGAAGGGCCACAGATGGAGCCGAACCAGCGCTGTCACAGCACCTCACACCTACCTGCAGTAATCCCACCACCACTGTTTATACACACACACACACAAGGGCATAGAGGACTATAAAGCGAGCTACACACATATGGAGTGGTCATATATTACCGTACAAATACACGCTGAGTGGATTAATGAGGGAGAACATTTATTTTATTCAGATTCTGCGATGTAGGCGGCAGAGCGTCCACAGTGACCCTCTGCAGTAAGGCGAGTATAGAGCTGCTCTCTGGCTTTCCCTCCATGTTAAATGCACCGTCTATAACTAAACTTCAGTAAACCATGACATCATAAAAGAACGTTCACATGAAAACTGGAGGAGTACACCTGGAGAAGAGACACAAACACAATCTGGGACAATCAAAGTGTTTGAGCAGTGAAAACGGACACGTTACATATGAGTAACGTACAAGAAAGACTACGAGTGACAATGATGCCCTTTACCACCTCAAGAACAAGCTTTATTTGGAAGTCTTCTTCAGCTCTTCTTCTTCAGCTGGGCGCTTTGGCAGTCATTTACACATTCTGTGCAGTTAAGCAGAACGTCTAAGGTGAGGTAAGGCAAGTTACTTTAGGGACATTAAGGTTACCTCACCTTAGCAGAGGAGTTAGAGGATATACGACCGACAGAGCAGAGCTCAAAGCATCCAGCTCAAGGTGACTCTCTGGATTTCCTTCCATAGAAAGCTTGTCCTGACCTTTCTGACCTTACAGAAAAATGAATGGTTGTTGAAGCAGCCACCAAAACAGAGTGTACACACTTCTCATTACTGAGCATTACTGAGGAGATTCTTTCACCCTATAGCTGAGATTGGCACAGCGCCCCCACGACCCTCATGTGGAGGATACAGGGGTAGAAGAAGGATGGATGAATGGAAAGCAGAGAAATATACTTGTCATTACGGTAGAACCTCAGGACCAATCCAACCGATTCACCAACGCGTCACACGTCTGTGACGTCAGCTTCTCGGTACCGTAATTCCCAAACGGTTGAATAACTGCCAGATATGGAAAGTGAAAGGTATCATGGGAAAAAAAGGAGGGAGCAGAAGAACTACAGTCATAGAAATCTAAATAAATCAAGGCACTGTTCCCTCTTTGACTTCAGTCACGACACTGGACATAGTGTGTACACGTTCATGCAACACCAGGGTTCGCTTGGGTCAGCTGTTGGTCAGCTGACCCAAACTGTCGTCTGTCCGAGAACACGGGAGGGACACGAGAGCGCGGGACACGAGAGCGCGGGACACAAGAGCACGGGACACGGGACACGAGGTCTGGGATTTAAATGCAGGACACTTTGCTGTGAGCTGACGTGGAGCTGACATCCCCCCCCCACACACACACACACACACACACACTCTACACACGTCAAGTGCATTTATCATTAGCAGTGGGGCTTAAGCTGTAAACAGGCCACATCATTACCAAGTCTAATTACATTTGGGTCTAAAGTTTCACTGCAAAGAGACACACAAGGGCACGCTGACACACACACACACACACACACTTGTCCGAGGCAATAAGCAGAAAGAAAAGAGGTGAAAGTAAAAGTGCAGTTAAAGGGGAAAAACTCCACTGGCTGTTGGGGGAGTTGGAAAATTGCAAAGTGATGCTGCAGAAACAAATCTTTGTTCCACTTGGAGGGATAATCCCACCGTTATTGTAAACGAGCATGCAGAGGATTTGAGTTCACTGTTGTGGAAAAAAAACAAAAAACAATGAATTCAGGTTACACTGCACTGATATTGTTCAAAAACACACACATTCTGCTCTGATTACGCTGTTCATCCACACTATCCTGGCATTTCCTGGCAGTGTTTGAAATCTCCAGTGCAGCGTTTCAGGCTTTAATCCCCACTTTCTTTTCCTTTTCCATTCTAAGAAATGTCTGTGTAACACGGTGTATGTGCTGCGTTACTAGGTGACGCTGTTGGAGGAATCACTGCACGTGGAATTGGCATTCTTACGCGAGACACGAGACAACAACAACAACAACAACACAACGTGGATGTGCTTCCTGATTGGTTCTGATTGGCTAACACTTGACCATCAGCTGTGAGATGAAAGTTAACACTTCATTTTAGTTTTAACTTTCACCTCGACCTCACTTTCAAAACAAAAACCCTCGCTCCTTTCACCGCTGTTGTTTCTCATTGGTGGCACGTGATGAGACTAAGACAGTGTGTGGTACAGTACAGTATGTGTGCTGCAACAATGAATAAATGATTCTTAATTTTCAGGAAATAAGCTTCAGAATGATCTAATTAAATGCATGTGGATTATTATGGGTTTAAGTTCTTCCACATGTGACTACAAATGAATATATTGTTGAATAGCCAGTACGTCTCGTTTCTTCAGACTTCAATCATCCAAATCAATAAAGGACACCAAAAAGCAGCCAATGGCAGAAGAAGCTGTTTGGCATTGATTTGCTTTGGCAAGTTTTTCATGTGCACAACTCACATACTCAGCTCTGCTGCTCACACATGTGTTTTCCATTTCAAACATACGTAACATGTATTGCCAAGAAGAATTGTCACAGCAAAGAAATAATCGACCACACACAACTTTCATGACTGTTTGTGCCAAGTGTAGTTTCTCTACACCTGTGAACTGCAGATGAGATTTAACAGAAAAACAAAAAGCCAGAGTCACTGCTCCTGTGTTAAAGAGCACTTTCACTCCAGCTGTGCCACTGATTCCACTGACACAGCTCCACACAGTGTTTCCTGGGTTCATTTGTTTTATTACATGTCAAATATTTGACAGTTGTCCCAACACACACATGCAATAAGTAAGTATGTCAGGAATTTTCAGAGCTTTTATCCACACGGAAACAGAACTTTCCTCATATAATATTTTGGTTTCTCATTTTAAAAACTTCTCTGTAAACATGGCATTGTTTGATTCATCCACAGAAACACCCCAAAAGGCTGTAATATGCAGCATGCCCGGCCTGTATGTGGCGCTGTAACGCTGCTACAGAAATACACCAAAAACAAAGATGATGTCTAGAGGTGGAGCTACGACATTATTGGTTTCCCAAAGTTGAATATTGGTTGTACAGTATATGCAAGAGCACACAGGGTGGTGTTTGTAGATTTCTTTGTGTCACTTTGGGACCAGTTTCCCAAATAATAGCGTTTTTGTGGCTTTCAAAACATTGGCTCAATGTGGATAAGAAACCAAATTGGAAAACCTTGTGTCTCTGGAGAGTCAACTGTGTTTATATCAGCACCCAGTAATAAAACGCTCATCTGAAAATCGTTTTAATGTGAAAGTGTCGTAGCTGTGACTGTAGCCTCAGTCAGAGTCACATCCCAGTGTCATCGCCGCGTCTCCTCACAGGAAGGATGATCCACACAGCTCCAGTAGGTGACACCGAGAGAACGGACAGTGAGTTTGACAGGATAACACCTTCGGACTTCATCAGAGTGGAAGGAGCGGATAATAATCTGATGCACAACGATCGACAACGCCGCGTCCTGATGAGCAGTGACGGCCTGATGACAAGAGCGGCGTGGTGAGAAGCTGGCTGAAGGAACGACAGTCTGTAATGAACAAGTAACAGCAGAGGCCCCTGAACAAAGTCTGACCACTACACTGTTACAGCACGGCTTGAATCGGCACAGGGTTTTTTTTGCTGATAGTACCTGGTCCTTTTTAGAGGTTCTAAGCGAGCTCAGATGATACTCAAACGTGACGTCAACAGACTGAGTCACAAGCACAAGAAGAATCAATGCCACTGAACAATAACTGTAGTTAAAAAGACTAAAAAACCCGGAAGACATGCGTTCATCTCCAACATTTAACAGAGGAGTCTGTGTAAAGGTGTATTTATTTACTTTTATTTGTGAACTCCTGAAGAGGACTATGAACTCCTGGGAGGACTATGCTCCTAAAGAGGACTATGCTCCTAAAGAGGACTATGAACTCCTGAAGAGGTCTATGAACTACTCCTGAAGAGGACTATGACCTCCTGAAGAGGACTATGAACTCCTGAGAGGACGAAGAATATGAACTCCTGAAGAGGACTGTGAACTCCTAAAGAGGACTATGAACTACTCCTGAAGAGGACTATGAACTACTCCTGAAGAGGAATGTGAACTCCTGAAGAGGACTATGATCTCCTGAGAGGATGAAGAATATGAACTCCTGAAGAGGACTGTGAACTCCTAAAGAGGACTATGAACTACTCCTGAAGAGGACTATGAACTACTCCTGAAGAGGAATGTGAACTCCTGAAGAGGACTATGATCTCCTGAGAGGACGAGGACTATGAACTCCTGGGAGGACTATGCTCCTAAAGAGGACTATGAACTCCTAAAGAGGACTATGAACTACTCCTGAAGAGGACTATGAACTACTCCTGAAGAGGACTATGATCTCCTGAAGAGGACTATGAACTCCTGAGAGGACGAGTAATATGAACTCCTGAAGAGGACTGTGAACTCCTAAAGAGGACTATGAACTACTCCTGAAGAGGACTATGAACTCCTGAAGAGGACTGTGAACTCCTGAAGAGGACTATGATCTCCCGAGGAGGACTTTGAACTACTCCTGAAGAGGACTATGAACTCCTGAAGAGGACTATGAACTCCTGAAGAGGACTGTGAACTCCTGAAGAGGACTATGAACTCCTGAAGAGGACTGTGAAGTCCTAAAGAGGACTATGAACTACTGAAGAGGACTATGAACTACTGAAGTTAGCAACAATAACTGCAGTTAAAAAGACTTAAAAACCCTGAAGACATGCGTCCATCTCCAACATTTAACAGAGGAGTCTGTGTAAAGGTGTATTTATTTACTTTTATTTGTGTACTCCTGATGAGGACTATGAACTCCTGGGAGGACTATGCTCCTAAAGAGGACTATGATCTCCTGAGGAGGACTATGAACTACTCCTGAAGAGGACTGTGAACTCCTAAAGAGGACTATGAACTACTGAAGAGGACTATGAACTCCTGAGAGGACGAGGACTATGAATTCCTGAAGAGGACTGTGAACTCCTAAAGAGGACTATGAACTCCTGAGAGGACGAGGACTATGAACTCCTGAGAGGACGAGGACTATGAACTCCTGAAGAGGACTATGAACTCCTGAAGAGGACTATGAACTACTGAAGAGGACTATGAACTCCTGAAGAGGACTATGAACTACTGAAGAGGACTATGAACTCCTAAAGAGGACTATGAACTACTGAAGAGGACTATGAACTCCTGAGAGGACGAGGACTATGAACTCCTGAAGAGGACTATGAACTACTGAAGAGGACTATGAATTACTGAAGTTAGCAACAATAACTGCAGTTAAAAAGACTTAAAAACCCTGAAGACATGCATTCAGAGTCTGTGTAAAGGTGTATTTATTTAGTTTTATTTGTGTGTCACGTATAAAACGACGTCACCGCAGCTTCACACAGCCGTGCTATGATGAGGAGTCCCGGGGATAATGGAGAACGATATCAAACCGAGTATCGGCACAGGGTTTTTTTTGCTGATAGTACCTGGTCCTTTTTAGAGGTTCTAAGCGAGCTCAGATGATACTCAAACGTGACGTCAACAGACTGAGTCACAAGCACAAGAAGAATCAATGCCACTGAACAATAACTGTAGTTAAAAAGACTAAAAAACCCTGAAGACATGCGTTCATCTCCAACATTTAACAGAGGAGTCTGTGTAAAGGTGTATTTATTTACTTTTATTTGTGAACTCCTGAAGAGGACTATGAACTCCTGGGAGGACTATGCTCCTAAAGAGGACTATGCTCCTAAAGAGGACTATGAACTCCTGAAGAGGTCTATGAACTACTCCTGAAGAGGACTATGATCTCCTGAAGAGGACTATGAACTCCTGAGAGGACGAAGAATATGAACTCCTGAAGAGGACTGTGAACTCCTAAAGAGGACTATGAACTACTCCTGAAGAGGACTATGAACTACTCCTGAAGAGGAATGTGAACTCCTGAAGAGGACTATGATCTCCTGAGAGGATGAAGAATATGAACTCCTGAAGAGGACTGTGAACTCCTAAAGAGGACTATGAACTACTCCTGAAGAGGACTATGAACTACTCCTGAAGAGGAATGTGAACTCCTGAAGAGGACTATGATCTCCTGAGAGGACGAGGACTATGAACTCCTGGGAGGACTATGCTCCTAAAGAGGACTATGAACTCCTAAAGAGGACTATGAACTACTCCTGAAGAGGACTATGAACTACTCCTGAAGAGGACTATGATCTCCTGAAGAGGACTATGAACTCCTGAGAGGACGAGGAATATGAACTCCTGAAGAGGACTGTGAACTCCTAAAGAGGACTATGAACTACTCCTGAAGAGGACTATGAACTCCTGAAGAGGACTGTGAACTCCTGAAGAGGACTATGATCTCCCGAGGAGGACTTTGAACTACTCCTGAAGAGGACTATGAACTCCTGAAGAGGACTATGAACTCCTGAAGAGGACTGTGAACTCCTGAAGAGGACTATGAACTCCTGAAGAGGACTGTGAAGTCCTAAAGAGGACTATGAACTACTGAAGAGGACTATGAACTACTGAAGTTAGCAACAATAACTGCAGTTAAAAAGACTTAAAAACCCTGAAGACATGCGTCCATCTCCAACATTTAACAGAGGAGTCTGTGTAAAGGTGTATTTATTTACTTTTATTTGTGTACTCCTGATGAGGACTATGAACTCCTGGGAGGACTATGCTCCTAAAGAGGACTATGATCTCCTGAGGAGGACTATGAACTACTCCTGAAGAGGACTGTGAACTCCTAAAGAGGACTATGAACTACTGAAGAGGACTATGAACTCCTGAGAGGACGAGGACTATGAATTCCTGAAGAGGACTGTGAACTCCTAAAGAGGACTATGAACTCCTGAGAGGACGAGGACTATGAACTCCTGAGAGGACGAGGACTATGAACTCCTGAAGAGGACTATGAACTCCTGAAGAGGACTATGAACTACTGAAGAGGACTATGAACTCCTGAAGAGGACTATGAACTACTAAAGAGGACTATGAACTCCTAAAGAGGACTATGAACTACTGAAGAGGACTATGAACTCCTGAGAGGACGAGGACTATGAACTCCTGAAGAGGACTATGAACTACTGAAGAGGACTATGAATTACTGAAGTTAGCAACAATAACTGCAGTTAAAAAGACTTAAAAACCCTGAAGACATGCATTCAGAGTCTGTGTAAAGGTGTATTTATTTAGTTTTATTTGTGTGTCACGTATAAAACGACGTCACCGCAGCTTCACACAGCCGTGCTATGATGAGGAGTCCCGGGGATAATGGAGAACGATATCAAACCGAGTAGAGTCACGCTGTGCCGTGCTGGAGTCAATGAGTGAAAAGTGATAGAATGTGTGACAGGGAGAGATGTTTACGTGGTGAATACAAACGTTCATTACAGATGGAGACACGATCAATAAGCCCTTTTATGGAGTCAGCGAGACAAACTTTGATGCTCTGTTGTTGTCCCCTCCTTTTCCTTTCCCCAACTCACACAGACTCTGCCACAATATGTCACGCAAGGGATATAATTGCAATAATGCAATTTGGTTCGGAGGCGGATTGAGACAATAATTGGACTCAACCCCAACAATGTGACAGGCTAATGATTTAGCATTGCCACTGGCTATTGTGAGAAGCGAGCACTTCCAACGCCACTGAGCTAATTTCCTCTGATGACGGTCTCAGCGAGTCGTCTTTGTGTCGGCACAAAGGAGCGCGCGGCCATGAGGCGGACAGCTCCATGATGTAATCCACCCACCCCATGCCACACAAACACATGTCTCTTGTCCACGAGACCCACTGTGTGCAGTTGCTTCATGCACAGAACATTTGAAGTTAAGATAAAGAGAAATCCCCCAAAAAACAGGCTCTTCAGTTTCCCCAGACACACACACACACATAGCTTATTACAAAGTGTTGTAAGACCAGGACTTTAAAGGGTCTGTTTGGGTGTTCTGAAGACACATTACCCACACCATGAAGCAGTCTGAGACCTGGACTCTCGCTCTCAGTGATAACATTGCTGCAAGCAAAGCACACGAGGATAAAGGGATTTAAGTCCCTTAAGAAAAGGCTCACCTCATAAACTTGAGCCGCGCTTTAGCCTGCAAGTACAAATTTATCTCAGCATTAGTCACCACGAGAAACTGATGTTTGTAAATGGCACCAAAGTCCATTAGGAAAATCATCATTTTTAGCTGGCAGGGAAACAGGAGCCGCTGCTCTCGTGCTGCTGCGTCATTAAATACAAACAAAGCATGTCACAGCCTGAGGTCACAAGAAAACACATTTGAACTTATTGATTGTGAGGCAGCTGCAGATAAACAATTCTTTTTATTCTATGGACTCTGGTGTCGGAGTATCCAACATATTCTTAAGATCTTAAGAATATGACTTAAGCAGATTAAGTTTGTTATTAACTGTTAGCACCAACTGTTCTCCTCTCATCCAAGAGTCTTCTTCACTTCCACAACTGAAGAAGACTCTTGCCTTCAGCAAACTCCTGAGAGGACTTTGAACTCCCGAAGAGGACTATGAACTCCTGAAGAGGATTATGAACTACTCCTGAAGAGGACTATGAACGCCTGAAGAGGACTATGATCTCCTAAGGAGGAATGTGAACTCCTGAAGAGGACTATGAACTACTGAGAGGACTGTGAACTCCTAAAGAGGACTATGAAATACTACTGAAGAGGACTATGAACTCCTGAAGAGGACTATGAACTACTGAGAGGACTATGCACTCCTGAAGAGGACTATGATCTCCCGAAGAGGACAATGATCTCCTGAGGAGGTCTATGAACTACTCCTGAAGAGGACTATGAACTCCTAAAGAGGACTATGATCTCCTGAGGAGGAATATGAACTCCTGAAGAGGACTATGATCTCCTGAGGAGGAATATGAACTCCTGAAGAGGACTGTGAACTCCTGAAGAGGACTGTGAACTCTTAAGAGGACTATCTGTACGACTTTATTTGAGGAGATATTTGCATTTAAACAGCGCGAGCGCTCGTCTTTTGCACAGTAATAACAAGCGGAGGCAGCGACCAGTCTTGTGAAAATGTGACTTGGTCTCGATACCGTTTGTGTTTGATGGGAAGTGCAGCTCCAGCGGAATGACCACGGTCTCTGGACACGACGTGAATGTTAAAAGTGCAGATCAAAGGGGGCTCTGAAACCTCTATGGGACCTTTTCTGGTTTAAACACAAGACCTTGTCAGGACCTGTAGTCCTCGTGGGGATTAAAGCCCGGTTGCACTAATCTCTGGGGCTGTAGTTGTAGGGTAAGAATTAAGATCTGAGTTATTGTTAAGTTAAATTAAGGTTAGGATTTAACTGGCATTAACTAGGCATTAAGTGTTAATGGTTAAAGGTGCTATTTGTGAGAAATTCAATATATTAAACCATAAAATGACCATGATATGTCATCAGAGATTAAGATAATGTGGTCAATTGAAATAACAGCTTCACTGATAAAAATAGCATGGCCAGTTCTGCTCACAATTGACATAAAAATGTAAGTTTATGTTATTTTACTGTTTAAGCAGCGTTTGCGAATGAGGGTCATGTCCTCTCCTTATCATCGGATTTCTCTCTGCTGTCAACAGTTTCACTCTTAATCTCCGTCTGCTGCAGACGCACAAATTCAAGCTGTAGTGTGTAACTTTTAAATATCAACAAATGTCCACTACATTTAAACTATTGTCAGATAAGTTCACATAACGCTGATTAAGCTCCACACAACTTTCTCTTTAGGATTCTCTGCGAGGTTTTTTTAAAGTGTCTGTGGAGACACAGTAGAGTGAGACACCTGTGGCTGACAATGTCAGAAGTTACACAGTGGAGCTTTAATTGCATTGGTTCAATGTTTATAAAGGTAAAACAGATGTTTTGAAGTGGGATTGCAGTAAAGGTTCGAGTCACTCTAGGTTGCTGTTTAACATATTTTCTATACATTCCTGTAAAGGTAAGAACCTCTTATATGGGACAGGAGCAGGTTTTCTATGAAATCTACAGGGAAACTAATCACAATTGTGTTCTCTCACACTGTGTGTGGCCACTGTTTTAAATAGTGATTGTAGTTTTTATAGATTTAATCGCTGAAGGCCACTGTTTTCCCCAGTAAGAGACAGAGGCTTTGGTCACGCTGTCAGTGGAAGTCAATGCAGTGTCCTCACAAGAAGGCTTTGTGTTTATCCATTTATTTGTGCAGTGTTGGCCTTCATATGTGTGTGTGTGTGTGTGTGTGTGTGTGTGTTGGCAGACAAAGCGCAGGGCTTGAAACCAAGCTGGTACATTTATTTATATCAGTTGGTTTTATGAGCCCTGCAGCTGGCAAGATGAAAGGTTTATGTGTGTGTGTGAGAGATAGAGAGCAGATTATTAATGACTTTCATCCAGGTAAAGTGGGGGAAATATCACATGCATTAAATGAGTTGTTTTCTGCCATTTTTGTGCCAGGGGCAGACAGAATGAGAAGCTTTGTTATGACAGTTGTCATAAAAACCGGAGAACAGAGGCACTGCTCTGGACTCTCTGTCTTTACTCTACATATCCCTTTCCCTACTTGATTTTTATTTTTATTTTTTTTAATTTTGGTCCTGTCTTTCGCTCTAGCCTTATTTCTTTGGGGTATTCCATTCTTCCTGTCTTTATTTCTATCTTTCTTTGCAGCCATCTGCTTGTTTATTTCCCTGGCTGTGTGGTTGTCATGAGCTGCCATGATAGCTTACCCACCATTTCACACAGAAAATAAACATTACAAAAGAAGAAGAACACAGAGCGAGACGCCGGAGAGGAATGGAAGCAGACAGGAAACACTACACCGAGCATCCAATGAATCTCCAGGTGTGAGCAAAGCGAGGGCTAAAAGCTTTAAAAAGTGGGAAAGCTTTTTACAAAGGTTAGCACCAGGAAAGCTTTCCTTCTATTCCCCATGTTCAGTCCCTCTCAGCCCGAATCAATGCTCCGAAATCCCCCAAAGCCAGATCCTCTTACATCCTATCAATTATTCAAGCGGGCTCTTTTGTACAACCACTCCTGTTTACAAGGTCTACCTGGACAATTGTAAATGTTTGTGTGCCCGCTGATCCCCCCATCACCTTCCAACCACACACGTTGATTACACAGTGATTTAGCTCAATTCTGCAAATCCCCCCCCCCCCCCCCACTCCGCACACATCTGCGCTGACAGGGCATCTGTCACGCTGGCACACGGCTCGTAGCCCCCGAGCTCTCCGAGGGTGAGGATAGTAGAGAAGGATGAGAGCTCATCGTCTGGGCTGAGGGCACGGCATCTGGCTGCCAGTCCCGGCAGATGTTCTGGGGCTGTGGAAATATGTGAGTGAATATCGAGTCTGTTCCACAGCAGCACCAGGACAAAGGTGGATCATGATAATAATGTACTTGTTAGCATATGTGAAAACTACAGCTCCCATGATAATGTTCCAGCTTCATCTTTTTCTACCTTTCCTATGAAATCTACGGGGAAACTATTCATTATTAGTCTGGTAACAGAACTCATGCGTTCTGGTCTTGTGTCTAATTCCTGTTCATCTAAACTGTGCTCATGTGGTTTAACCTGGGCGTACATACATGTACCATTTTAGCCCATCTTTGACCCAATTTTGAGTCGAATCCCAGTCGAAAGTGTCATGAATTAATCCCCCCTTCTTTTTTTCCCCCCTGAATTGCACCTGTGCAAAAAAAAGGCAATAGTCTGAGGTCACTAACAGCACATGCAAGTTCAAAGATGTGATGCAGGGATTGCATTTTCCACAGTATCCCTCTCATCCTGAATTAACCTCTTAATTTCAACATGTAACCACATTTTTTTCCTGATCTGTTGAGTTTGAAAATCTATGCAAACACACCCTGATTCTGTGCGTAAATTAACATCTTAATTACCCCCTTTGGGACGAATAAAAGTACCTCACTGTCAAACTCCGCGTGGCGTTGTCTGACAAAGTAAACTGGGATTGTTTTGCTTGTCTCCCTCTGCACCCACAGGGTTATTTGTAGCTGCTTTAATGTTCTAAACTGAGCACTTTTCTTTATACTGACGTGTTCTTCACCTTCATGGAAGATAGCTGATGTTTTCAGCTGCCTTTCTGCCTGATTTAGCAAGTTAGCTTGTTGTTTACTCGTGCAATGTGAATAAAAGACACATAAAATAAACTGCTAATAAAATGTAGCATGGTGTCCCAGCTTTGGTTAGACTACGAGAATCCAGAACACTGAGAAACGTCCACTCCAATGATGTTTTCATGATGAGTCACACGTCATGGTGGAACCTGCAGGGTCATTTTAAAGTTGTACCACAGCGAGCCACAGAAGCAGCGGAACTAATGGTTTCATTGTGTTTCATCGTCCCGCGTTCCGTCTCATCGTTCTCTCCATACCTCACCTGCCAGGGAAATTTATGAGGATGCCGCTTCTTCACCCAGCGCAGCAGACAGAAGACGTTTCTCAGCAAAACAAACCATTCATTTGGTAAATAAGGAAGGAGAGGCACATTTGGATAATTAATTATGAATAATGCAGGCGCACTTAGCTGTTGTTGTCACTGTCGTAAACAATGAAACGCTCGCTCGTAGGCTATTTTTTGCTCAGCATAAATCCGGGGCTGTGTGCCTGGCACTTCATTTCACATTTATAGTCATCTTAATGTGGATCCTCTCTGTTGTTGGGTTCTCAAATGTCACGAGTACATCTGCTGACATGGTTGGCAGCAGATACAGCGTGACAATAAGGCAAATGCAATTTCTTCAAATTAGAAAGATGCCTTTAATAGGACGGTGAAACGAGTGCCACGCACAGGTCACGCTCTCAGCACGTGTGTAATCTGTCACTTGGGCACAAACCACGTAATATAATATGATATTTGTGTGCATTATCATGCTGCTGTGCATCCAGATTGTGTTTTTTTTCTTCTATGTCACAGCACAAAGACAGTCATGATGAATTTCACATATATAAGAATGACAACAACAACAGCTCCCGTATCCACTCCCGTATCCACCCAGAACACCCGTGCACAGGTGCATGCGCTCACCACAGGGTTCCGCTTTATCAGCGCGGCTCACATTGGCACAAACACGTGCTCTGCCAAGACTGCCAGGCTGCGGCCATGCTAATGCTAATGTAACCCTCCAGTCTGACAAAGGCTCGGGTCAGTGGAGCCTCCGGTGGCTAATTGCTTCAGAGAGATAAGTGAGTTTGACGATGCAGCACGGAGCAGCCAAGGAGGAGATGTTAATGAATCCCTGATTCACTCCACCGTCAATATCGGCCCGTCGCAGGCCTCCTGCAGAATGAATATTAAAGACACTTTGGATTGTTTGCTGTTGAATTTGAATGGGCTGTGTTGGGGGTGTTTTTGTCACATATTTCATGCTGCGTAAGAGAGTGGAGCTAATGCAATTAATCCCCATACCATCACCTGAAGGTTAATCAGCTGTGGTAGCCGATAAAGCCACACGGCCATGATTCAGGATCCCGACGCGCTGCCTCAGAATACTAAATATGAAGAGCACTGACTGCAGCTGTGTTCTCCAGTGAGTTCAATGACGACAGAAGACCTGAAAACATTGAAATTGGGTTTTGAATAATGTAGTTGTAATGATGTGCTCCAGTTATTGAGGATTTGATCTCCTGGAGAAAACATTTTGGCTTAGGCTAAATGGTTCCCTCTGAAGTGACAGTGACAGGACACCGATGAAGGCGATCAGATCGTCTTCATCCGGGTCCAGGTTGTCACACATCTCTGGTCCTCTGACAAACTCACTTCATCTGTAGATTACCATTCTTACTGAACATGAATCCTGAACCCTTATTTCCTGAACAGAGCTGCGGGCTAATACAAATTGGACTTGACAAAATATGATGGATAAGCCAAGACAATGGTGTTTCGTCCCCATATTTTCTTCGCTCTCTCTCTCTCTCTCTCTAGGCATTCACTGTGTGAATTGCTGACAAGTGTGATGATGGACTGTTGGAGGCGTTTGGTTTGACAACACAAGTGGCCTCTCGGGAACCAACCAGGCTTCGTCTGTAAACAAACACATACTTTAAATACTCTTCACACACTCCTCCTGTCTCAATCACTGCAATTTCTCGAGGTAGCTCATCATTGTCCCGTTTTCCATCGTCATTCAAGCTGTGGATCTTCTCTTATTAGCATGTTGTTCTGCAGTTGTTTCCACCAGAGCTGCAAACCCTTGTAGATGACAGTGGGACATTTGGGAGGTTAGGTGAGAACCCTGCTAACATTCACAAACCTCTTCACATACTGAATAGGTTTGTGTCATATTGGTTAAAACGAGATATGTCTAAATATGGCACAGCAGGTACAGCAATCCCACATGGCGTTACACTGTGTGCATACGTAACTCTACCACTGGCTGTTTTATTTTTAAAACTTTAAAAGCTATTTGGTTTTTCACGTCAGCAACAGTTAGAGGTTGAAAGTAAAAGTGTGTCTTGTCTGCAACTAACAATTATTACTGAGTTGTTTGGTCCATTAAATGTCAGATGTTGGTTAGTGTTTGGCAAACCTCAAAATGATGATGTTCTCAAATGTCTTGTTTTGTCCGCCCACCAATATTTTCACTTTGAATCATTTTGTCTTTGTCATAAAAGACAAAAAACAGGAAATATTCACATTAAGGAAAAACAAACTCAAAAGTAAACATACCTGTCGACCAGTGTTGTAATGTAATGAAGTACGAATACGCAGTTAACATATATCTGTACTTTACTTCGTTATTTATATTTCTGACTGTAACTACTTTTACTCCGCTGCATTTCCTTAACCGTCTTTGTTACTCGTTACTACAAAATAAAAGTTGAGTTGGTGACGTAATGCCTGTTTGTTGTCGCTAGTTGTTTTTAGCGGCACCAGCGGCTCGTTGTTTACCGGGTCCAACACGAGGCTCTGGTCTCCAGGTTTCTGGTCTCTAGTCTCCGGGTCTCTGGTCTCCGGGTTTCTGTCGTACACTCGGGACGCCGGGTTTCAGCTGTCAGCTGAGCGGCCAAGCAGTGAGCTAGCGAGCTCACGCAGATAAACCGCAGATTTGGTCTCCAAGGTGAATTAAAACACAATGTGACGTCCTGAAGCTCCACAGACTCCAGAAGTTTCAAAGAGTTTCAAAAACACAAGCTTTGTCACCATTCATGACAGAAGGTTGTTCGCCTGTACCTGTTATTATGCTTTTATTGTTAATAAATGTCATATTCAAAACTGTAATGGCTCACTTTGTTTAAATACTTTTACTTCTAATACTTTAGTACATTTTATATCAGAAAATAACTTTTGATACTGAAGTACAGTTAATGTCAGGTACTTTGAGACTTTTACTCAAGTAATATTCTCAAAGGTGACTTTAACGTCCACCAAAGTCATTTTCTAATCGTTGCGGTCCAGGAGAAAATGATCCACACAAGTTTATGTGTCTACAACTTCCTCACTGCTTTCAGTCGTCTTCACCACTGCGGACGTTTTTGAGAGCAGCATTGAGGCTTTTTAGGTTTGGTAACATTTTGTACTCACAGCTAACTCGCCTGGCATCTCGGTTGTTGAAGAGTTACGAGCCGTATTATTATTGGATGTGTGGAAACAGACAGAAGTTGTGCTTCATTTCTGATGATCACAGTGATGACTTAATGTGATGCATTTCTCTTAACAACCCCTTTAAAGTCACCTGGTTAGAAAGCGAGTGGGGTTTTTATGGTTTCTTAAACACAGAGCAGACCACGTATAGATCCGTGGGAAGTCAGTGATGTCGGTTAAATTGGAATTCTAGAGCCTGTGTCTCATTAAAGGTGAATATGCTAATATGAAATGCCTCCAAGATACCTTGAGGCTCGGCCGTCTTCCTTCTCATAAATTGGCAGAGGTGGGAGTGAGCAGTGTGTGTGTGTGTGTGTGTGTCTGCAGGGCGGGCCATTCTGCACAGCAGTGGTGAATATACCCACAGTGCAGTTTGCAGACTTCTTTTTTGGTTTGTTATTGTTGGTAACGAGCTGCAGTGATTGAGCTGTGAATCAACCTCCAGGATGTCGAAGAGGGCCAGAATTATGATGTGAAGATTCACGGGGGCCAATGGTCCCAAAATGCACTGTTTAATAGCAGTTTTACACTTGGTGAATGCATGTATGTGTCTGTCACAGCCAGGGTTTTACAGCTGAGCTAATGGGGATGTGAATGGGACTACTGTTATATGCTGTCCCAGTCCATCCCTGCCCATAAATAATTCTTTATATCAATGAACCAAAGCTGCGGGCTGTATAAAATCTGACCGTGGGCCGGACTTAGGACACGCCTGGTATGTAAGCCATGGACTAATGCCGTGTTTCCACCGTGTAGAGCGGTTTGGTACGTATGTTTTGATGTTGCCATTAGGAATACAGTAGCACCAAAATAACCAGCCACAACTATTCCATTTTTTTGGAACCCTTCCCTTGGGATACCCAAGACAGTCAGCTGATTGGGCGACAGAAAAGCATGACTCCCTTGCATCTGAGGTACGCTATGCATCTTGCCGACACCGCCATCGGGCACAGCATGCACCCCAATGCAAGCCTGACCCAGGGCTTTACCGTACATATGGACTGTACCATGATGGAAACACGGCTTTAGTGTTCTAGGTGCAAAACAAACTCCCATTTCTAAGTGATTTGACCAGCGCTACGTTCATTTTTGGATGTGAATGTTCTCAAATGTCTCCTGCAATCAAGCACCTATTACAATCTGTGTCGTCCATTTTCCCCTAAATTGTCCAACGCTTTATCCTCCACATGAGGGTGAAAGGTAGGCAGCCAGTCCTTACAGAGACCATTTGCTCTGACACTCGTGCCTACAAGCAATTTAGAGTGTCCAGTCGAACTCTGGATGTCTTTGGACTGTAGGAGGAAACCGGAGAGCTCGGAGAAAACCCATTCACACATGAGAAGAACATGTTGACTCCACGCAGCTGGGTCACAGTTTTTGACCCATGAAACATAATTAACAAAACTGACATCATGTCCTATTAAAGAAGAAGAGGACTGAAACTGACGACTGAGATCATTAACTCTGCAGTAAAACGTTAACTGATGTTATAAATCAAGTGAGAAATGAGCAGGATCTCCCGATTAAAATCAACCAACTTTGTGCCAGGCAGCAGCGTAGTGCAATTTGTCCTCAAATATCACCTTGTAGGACAGAGGGTATGCTCATTTTAGGAGGAGGTGGGGTGGCATTGATGCATGTTTCTTGTTCACCTACGGGAAGAATGCTTTTGTGACGGTGGGTGCATTTGTTTGTGTGCAAATGTCTGCAGAATGTCACCATGTCCACACTATAAATTAGCCATTGTTGCTGAGACACAACTCAAGGAAAGAGGGCATTGTGGTGTGTGACTGGCCTAACTGCAGTGCTGCACCGTCGGCCTAAAAATATTCCATGTCAGTGGTCCCGAGAGAAGCCCAGTGCTATCCAGGCCTCTCAGTAATGAGAGCGCGGAGCTGCCTTGCGACTGGTAGCCCTGCCGTCCCCCCCCCAGCTCCCTCTGGCTCAGAGCTCAGCACTGGAGCTGGAGAGGCAGTGCACAGATTTATCATAGCTCACAAAGCAGCACGTCTCAAAGCAGAAGCTCTCATTCGCAGAGGAGCCGTCCCCAGCGGGCTGACCCCTGGGCACACTGACCCAACACATTCACATATCAGACAGGCAGACAGATACAGTTTGGGAAATACTTTGCACTTGGATATATGTCTGTGGGAGAAAAATGGATTTAGAAAGTACAAGAGGCAAGAGCCTGAACAGAACACCAGCCACTGAGATATAAAGATCTACTATATGGGACAGCGTGTCAAAACTATTTTAAATGTGCCATCTCTTGTTTGACATGCAGCGTAGCAGAAAACAGAGATAGTGGAACAAGAGATTCAAAGAAAGCGAGAGAACAGACGATTGGAGGTGGTTTGCTTTTGTACTTTTGTGCAGTAACGATGAAAACACACTGAACTGTCATTAGCTGTGGCAATTACTGCAGTGAATGTCACTGTGTGTGTGTGTGTGTGTGTGTGTGTGTGTACAAGAGCATTCCACATCTAATCAAGGCCCTTTACAAGACCCTAAATCTGTGGTTCCCAAACTGGGGGACGTGTAGCACCAGTGGTACGCAAGAAATCAGAAATACTGTTCTACTGCATATAACAGGGTATGTGAGAGAAGCAAACATTTCCAAAAGAATGTGAAACAACAAGTCGTCCTCTGTGTTTGAACATTTTATGGGCCTTGTTTTAACAGTGAACATAAGAGATGTCACAGATTATAATCCATGAAAGAGATATAAGTTGGAAGGCTGAGCTTGAAAACGTTCCTGGTCAAAAATGAGACGGATGAATCACACTTTTTTTCTTTTTCCAGAGTTCATATTGTACCAAGCTGTATGTGAGTGAGGCTCAATCACCAGAGCCATTTTAACCAATAACTACTGAGGAAACGTGGGGCAATGTTTTCTACATATATATATGTATGTGTGTGTATGTACATATATATATATATATATATATATACTTATCTATGTCCGGTCAGACATTTTACAAAATGCTCACCTTCAGCTTGATGTGACATCCACAGCAAAAGATGGGAGATAATCTAGAAAAACAAAACATTCCCAAACGGCTTCAACTAGTGCAAATATCATACATGAATTTTTAATACGCTGTTGTGATCCTACGCTGCAGTCCCTAATTGGAACTCCTGCAGAACGGTCTCCATGGTGTGCAACTTGACCCACACGAGCAATTGGATGCTAATCTGCTAGTTTATGAGCTGCTATCGCGTTTCATCGTCTCTCGGTGTAAGAGCCACATTTTTGTCTCTGAACGCAGCTTTCATTCACAAATGCTTTGTTGAAATATATACTTTGAAATGTTTTAAATCCATTTTTTTGAGTCACACGTTGTCCGTCGTAGACTCCATTTTGTGTCCGGATGTACCCTGGGTGTCCATTATTGTAGTCCATTGGTTTGTGTTCCGAGTGTACACAGTTTGTGATGAGCACATTTTTATCCCATTGTTTTGTGATGGATCGTCTGACAGTGGTTCCTTTTCTGTGATATTTTCCCCTCGTCGCACACTCTAAGTGTATGAGTCATCCTTCCTTTCCACATGGAGAGTTTCAGGTTTCAGGCTCGGTGGCTCTCTTGCTATCGTGTGACCTAAAAAAGAAACAACACCAGAGATGAAGAGCAGACATGTAATTACATGGAGAGACTCTGTGTCCCACTTCACGCTTGCAAAAGTGGATATTTTGTTTTGAAAGAGCCAATCAGGTCACAATAGTGATTTTCTTTTTGCTACTTTGGAGTCACTGTCCTTTTCATTGGATTGAAAACTTTTTGTTTACACTTGGGCAGTAAGTTGATGGCAGACAGACAGACAGACAGACAGAAACTGGGAAATGTTTGTGTTTGAGAACTTATTTTTGTCAGTCAGTCAGTCATCATCTACCGCTTTATCCTCAGCCAGAAGGTCGCGGGGGGTGCTGTGCCAATCTCAGCTACATCGGGCGATAGGCGGGGTACACCCTGGACAGTTCGCCAGACCATCGCAGGGCCACACACAGATAGAGACAAACAACCATTCACTCTCACACTCACTCCTATGGTCAATTTGGAGTGTCCAATTTACCTATCCCCACATTGGATGTTTTTGGACTGTGGGAGGAAGCCGGAGTACCCGGAGAGAACCCACGCACACACAGTGAGAACATGCAAACTCCATGCAGAAAGGCCCTTGTTCCAACCGGGGCTCGAACCCGGGTCTTCTCGCTGCAAGGCGAGAGTGCTAACCACTACACCACTGTGTGGCCCAACTTATTTTTGTAAACCATTTATTTTTGTTTCTTTCAACTCGCTGTCCTGAAAATAGTTTGTTTACACTCAGGCAATATAGCGAGATGGATAGCTAGATAGATATATAGATAGTTAGCTGGATAGCTAGATAGATAGTTAGCTGGATAGCTAGATAGATAGTTAGCTGGATAGCTAGATAGATATATAGATAGTTAGCTGGATAGCTAGATAGATAGTTAGCTGGATAGCTAGATAGATAGTTAGCTGGATAGCTAGATAGATATATAGATAGTTAGCTGGATGCTAGATAGATAGTTAGCTGGATAGCTAGATAGATATATAGATAGTTAGCTGGATAGCTAGATAGATAGTTAGCTGGATAGATATATAGATAGTTAGCTGGATAGCTAGATAGATATATAGATTGTTAGCTGGATAGATATATACATAGTTAGCTAGATAGATATATAGATTGTTAGCTGGATAGATAGATGGATAGCTAGCTAGATAGATATATAGATTGTTAGCTGGATAGATAGTTAGTTGGATAGCTGGATAGATATATAGATAGTTAGCTGGATAGCTAGATACATGGATAATCAGAAAGAAACATGTTTGTCCTCGATCCCTTCTTTTTGTAAACCATTTATTTTTGCTTCTTTCGACTCGCTGCGTTTTTCATTTGGATTGAAAACATTTAGTTTTTGTCGCTCTAGGTGATTGACTGATTGGGAACAGCGGCGGCTCAAATGCTAATGCTGGATTTCAAATGTCTCGGAGCAAAAACAATTGTTTTTACATGGGCAGAGAGTTGATGGCACATAATTGGAGATGTAAAGAGCTTGTTTTACATCAACAAACTCAATCCATGCATGTTTACAATAAACAGACACACTCATATATAAAAATAAATAAATCATATTTTGCAGTCCCTGAAGCCCAGGATATGTGCTCTATACATATATATATATATATATACATATATATACATATATATATATATATATATCTTAAAGTGCAGAGCGTTTGCTTTTCCTCGTTAAACCGTGTTCTTCTGCCTCACTCAGGCTCATCTATGAATCCTTCCACAGCACACCTACACTGTGTGGGAGTGAAATCGAGCCGGACAGATACAAATCATTGTGGTGAGGTGAGTTAGAGAGAGAGGGAGAGAGAAGCAGGATAAAGAGAGACATAACGAAAGCGAGGGAGTGGAGCTACGTGAGCCGTTGCCAGGGAATCGAAGTCCCACTGCAACTATCTCCACTGACATCTGCCACCAAGTCTCCAAGTAACCGCTCCCTGGTCCCAAAACACCTCGCAAATGCACAATTAATGTCCACAGATGCAGTCAGCCATCGCTTCCCTCATTCCTCTCGCAGTTGATCAGCTAAGCAGACACGGTGGGAGAAACAAAACTGAGAGAGAGAGAGAGAGAAAAGGAGGGCAACAAAGAAGGAGTGGAGGAAATGACATCGTGCAACAGAATGAGGATAATTGCACCTGTCAGTCCCAGTGTTGGTGTTAGGCCCAGGGTCATTAATTCCACTGTATGTGACTGAGCCCAGCAGTGCTGCTGTTCCTCAGTCTGTCTCACTCACCAATTTAATTATGACTCTTAATTGTAAAGCCTCTGTGGAAGGCCCCGGCCATAATGCATTCTAATGAATGCGACAGATGTTGTGCTGTTATGCCATCTCTCGAGCAATTACTCTTACGGCGCCTGCTCCCGCTTCCTTCACAACTGTTTCTCTTTTTATATTTCACCTGTAAATAAACTGCACCTGCTCCGTCCCACAACGCACACACACACACACACACACACACACACACACACACACACGTGCACTCTTCACTCCCACAAATTAACTTTCACACTTGGACAGTTTACAAAGGGGCCGTGAAGGAGCCTCATTAAAATCAACTCTTCTCGTCGGAATAGTGTCAGTTGAACATGATCGCACACAGCAGTTGTGTGTGGGGAACACAGACCACAGACCACAGACCACAGAGGTGTTTACTTGTTCCATCTCTTGTTTTGGGGTTTTTTTTTTTCCTGCCCCCGTCTAAACAGACACAGCAGATTACTTGTTAATTAGTTTTAAACTACCTTTGTAATGTTTAAATTTGGACTTATATGACCTCAGATCACGTGGTAACAGTGATCTGTACAACCACAACAGCCGTGGTTACAAACTCTTTTTTCTTTTTTAAATAAATAGACATTAGAATAAGAGCAATTTTGTTTGTATCTCTCATCACTTGTTTTTTTCTTCTTCTGTGAGAGAATAACAATAAAAGTCAACAGTGTGAGGTGTGCTGTGACAACCCACTCGTCTCTGCTTTGATTATTATTCTTATTCAGAAATTGAGACGCACAATTAAGAAGAAGAAAATGGAAACAAACAATATGAATATGACCGACTGGATAGTGTCGGAGCTTTCTAGCTCCACAAGATGGCAGTGATGCAACATTACGGATGCAAGCTGCCGTTAAACTTCACAGAAGAAGAACTCCAAAACTCTAAAGAAATTGTACATTACATTTTCACCTTTTTGTGCGATTCATATATTTTTCTTTAAATGTTTGACATTTTCCCCACTGACGATGAACGGAGAAGAATGCTGCCCTCTTGTGGTGGCAACTGTGGTCAGGACATTTCATTGGAAGGCAGATCATGCACGGATGAGGTGACTCAGCATTCTGAACCGTACTTTCTTCTACAAATGCACATTTCCTACTTCATTTCATACGGTCCCTTCTCTAGTGCCACCTGGTGGACACAGGACGCATCAGCAGCTTCCCTGAAGCCACGTCCAGTTCAGTTCTGTGTCGTCACAGTCTCACGGCTTCCGTGCGTTCACTCGTTCACTAATTGAACCAAAATGTTTCACAGACAAAGAAATCTATTCAGTTGAAGATCAAGGTAAGTTCTACTTAGACTTTTATTTATTCTTTTTGGACATTGCTTTAGCCTCGGGGGGATTTTGATGTTGTTGTTTTTTCGGCTTTGTTGTTACACACAACAAATTAGAGGAGATCAAAGCCACTGCGATAATTGGGCCGGTCAGATATAAATGTAGACAACACAGCAGAGGAAGCGGCACAGGCAACAAACTGAAGGGGGAAATAAAACGTGTGAGGTGACACACGCTTAGAATGTGCACATGAAGAGAGACAGGGAGGCAAAAAGGACACGGACAAAAACCCAGAAATGATTGTTGGGCTCAGGTCGCGTTCGGTCATTTCAAGTCGTTACAGCGGAACATGTCATAAAATAGGCTGCATTAAAGTGCTTAATGAAAATAAGGTGTAAATAGATGCATAATGTGTAAAAATAAGTGTTTTTTCTGTTTAGAAACAGGGTTTTATCGTTTACGACGGGACAGTGAACGCATCACACAACATTTTTCCTCGAGTTATCAGTGGTTACAGTTCAACAAGAGTTAGTAAAGAAAAACTGGATGTTGTTACGATGGCGAGTCTGAAATTTTATTATAGTCATAAATGCTGCTGCGTGTTTTCATGAGGCTTTAATTGTTTCCTCCTGAACGTAACAATAACTTTAGTCTTTTGTCTCAACCATAAATAAACGCTAACAACTCTGCGTGAGAATCCGAGTCCACTGACTCTGTGTGTGTGTGTGTGTTTGAATAAATCCAGAAGGTTCTGTAAAGGTTGAATGAAGGTTGTGGCACAGGAACGTTCTGGAACGTTGTGACAAAGTAACGTTAGGAAAACTTTCCACATCAACCACAGGGCAACCTCGTAAAGGAACCTTCAGGGAATGTTCCCGGAACGTTCTGGGAACCTGAAATTGTGGTGTTTGTTTCTCACCTTGGTGGTTTTGACTTTGTTGCCAGTGCTGCAGGACCAGCCAGTCAGGTCAGGCAGGACCTTACACTCCTCCCCGTCCATACACGGGTGCATCTGGCACCACCACTTCTGCGCTACAATGGAGGCTGAAGCAGAATATGGAGATTCAAGGAGGGAAAGAAGACAGAGACCAGGTTAGTGAAATGAAGAACAACATGACTGTTGTTTTCATCACGACGAAACATGGAAACTCAGGAGCAAATGTCTCGCACTAACAACAACTGTCCGTCATCATTTAGAAAATCAGTGTGATACGGTCTTTTTAAATGTTTGGGGTCAACTTAGCTCGCTCTCTCTGCAGGACGTGAAGTTTCTGTTAAATCTTGACTGACACTGATCACAACAACACTAATTCCACCAGCCTATGAACAAAGAACGATCGCACTCGACACGCGACAGTTACGTTCACGGTCAGAAAAGTGTTGCTCCTCACGCTGCAACTAGAGCGTGTCTGAGGCCCAATGAGGAATTTAACCGCCATGAATTATACTTCACATCAACACACATTAAAACAGCGTTAATAACCATTTTAAACAATAACAAACACAAATGTAAAGTGCTAAAAATGACAAAATGAAAGCAAAATAATGTAGTACTTATTACTACATTATTAAAATTGCAAAACCACGTGCGGTGACGACTATCGTTAGCTTCCGACAATCACACGAAGGCAACAGTGCTGATCCAGCGCTTTGGTTCAGCTCAGTCCCTCAGTTTCTGAACAGTCGTTTTCCCACCGCAGTGCGATTGCTGGGATTTTACCTGAGGAGCTACCTGTGTTTTTCATTTTAATCAGATTAACGTAATCCCCCCCCTCCCCCCATGTGATCTTGAACCTCGCATGGAAACTGGAATCCGCCAGATAAAATAAATGAAAGTAGAAAGAACAAGGGAAATAAGACACATGAACGTCTCACTCTCTGTAACCTCGAATCCTGGAGGCGAAAACAGTACGAGTGTGTGTGTGTGTGTGTGTGTGTGCAGATAAGATGCTTCCTATACTTTAAAAGAAGTTTCCTCTTCTTTCCAAATTCTGCGTCCCCTGGTGTAATCAACAAAACTCAAGGCATAGGTGATAATTACACCATTTGCATAAACTAGAAAAAGATGATAAAGTAGTCGTTTAAAACAAAATCATCCCGAGAAACAATGATTTTGATGAAAAATGAAAACATGTGTTGAAAGAGGGGAGATTTAGAGTTAAAATAATGAAATGACAATATGCTGTAGACATATTTAGGTGTAAGAGAATGGATGAGATCCAGCCTCCGAACTTGGCCTGATCTACAGTAAATCTGGTGTTGAGACAACGGCAGCTGACACTCAAATCTACCAGATCATCTGACCCCCTGTCTCCATGGAAGACAGTCTGACAGCTGAGAATATGTAAGCTCCCCCGCTCCATCCATCATCCGCACAGCCTCCCGTCTCCCGTCTCCCAGTGAAGACAGAGGGAGGGATGGAGAGATAGAGCCAACTTCATTTGCTTGCAGGATTGATGGTGTTTACGTAGAAGGGAATTTTTTATCATCTCTGGTGACCGTTGTTTTCAATGAAGGCAGGAGATGAGGTGTGGTATTGGCAGGAAAAATGGCCTTTCAACTGCATTATGCAAAAGAACATGGACGAATCCACTCAAGCACCGCGGAAGATGGAAACACTGACTGAGAGAGAGAGAGAGAGAGAGAGAGGAGGGCAGGAGGCAGGACTAAACAATAATAATAATAATCATCATAATAATTATTATTATTATGATGATTATTATTATTATTATAATGAGAACAAGAATAATAACAATACTAATAATAATAATAATTATTATTATTATTATTATTATTATAATGACTATAATAATTATTATTATAATATAATAATGATAATAATTATGATTATCATTATTATAATTAAAATTATTAAAACGAGAATAATAACAATAATAATAATAATAACAATATAATAATGATAATAGTACTAACAATAATAATAATGATATTAATAATAATAATAATAATAATAATAATAATAGTAATAATAGTAATAACAATAACTGTTCCAGCACGACTCTTTGGTATCGTTTTCCGTTACTGTAGTACCACCTCAAACACATCATTCAAAGACGCATTAACAAGATAACAAATAATAAATAAATACAATGAAGTATTAAGTGCTCCAGTTTGAACAGGTGGGTCTTGCGACACATACAAACCAGTGACTTGTAAAGCAGTGGTTTCCAGTGTACAGAATCATTAGAATCAGTTGATTAAAAAAGAATCGTTCAGTACTTCCTGCATTACTGAAATACGACTGTGATTCTGTTTGCTGCTTGCGTTAGCAGTGCTGTCGCTAAATACACCAGACCTTTTAAACGCATCTTAAAACCCATTTCTTATCTTTTTTATAGTTTTATTGTATGACTTGTTCATTTGGGTTGTTTTTATATTTTCTACAGTATTTTATTGTTTGTTCTTAGGTCTAATAGGTCACATGTCTTTATATAGTATGTGTTTTATTTATAAAGGATGTGTCTCTGATGTTTCAGCGGTTGTTTTTACAGTGCTTTATGAATAAAGTTGGATTGGACCAGACTCCACTTCTATTGCGTATTGAGATTTCCTTCCCTGCTAAAATGTTTTCAGGGTTTTTAAGTCTTTTTAACTGACCTACATTGTTCAGTGTGATTCTTGTGTCGGAAGTCGCGCTCACGACTCTTCCACTCACGTCACTCTCTGACCAATCAAAGAGGAGAGAGAGAGAGAGAGAGAGAGTGAGGGAGACGAACACACAGAGAGGAAAAGAAGCCAATGCAAAACGTGTTGTGAGCAGTGCCATACTGCAAAGTCACCACAGAAGAAAAGAAAAACTAACTCTCACAGCTATCACAAGACGTGATGTTGAACACATTGTTATGATGCATGAGCTCAGTGGCAGTAAGCGCTTCTAAAAACCAATGGCTGTGTAATGCTCGTTAATGTGGCCATTATGGTGTCGACAACGGTGCTTTGCACGGCAGGAGTGTTATTTAGAGCTAATGGCCATGGCCTGTGAGTGCTATTATGGAGTTAGCGTTCCCTGCAGCTCATCTCATGTTTTACTAGCGGGGTGGGGGAGACGTGACACGCACCTGCCTGTGGGTGTCAGAGAAGGAACCGTGTCCTGTGGTGTCCTGTGGTGTCCTGTGGTCTCACAGACAGGTCCCGACAGGTCAGTGATAAAGAGATTACATGAGTGCTTATTGCCTGACTTGTAGTTTCTTGTGAGATCATCAATTTGGAGAAGCATGACCTACTGTAGTTGTGCAGAGAGTGACGGCTGCTAGATTGATTTACCCTGTAACTATGAGGTCAGCTATTGTATAAATGGCCTATAAATGTCTCTGTTTGCAAGCTTTCTTCTCAAGATATATGAGGGTACTTCAAAAGGTTCTTGGCCTTAGCTGGTGGAGCTCCCATTTGGTGTATATAACTGTAAATTATGAAGCCTTATGTCACTGTCTTTGCAAGTGACATCCTTTGAAAATGGACAGTAACAGTGGCAGGTGTAGTCAAATGTGGCTCTGAACTGTCGCCCCATGCACCTTTCTCCACAGACCTGGCGCCTGGTGAGAGGAGCCGACTTCTGTTCCCCGACACATGGATCCAGGGTGTACCCCCGTCTTTTGCCCTACGTTGGCTGGAATTAGGGCTTAAACAATTACTTGAATAATCAAAACTATTTTGATAATCGATTTCAGTTTGAGGGTTTTTTCATTGTTAAAACGATCGTTTTAGCTTCTTAAATGTGAATATCTTTTGGTTTCTTTGCTCCAAATAACAAGAAATCATTCAAACTGAATCATTTCCAGGTTTGACAAACACTGATAAACATTTTTCTGGACCAATCAATACCGACAGATTAATCAATTATGAATTTAATCGTTAGCTGCAGCTCTAGCTGGAATTGCCACCAGCGACCTCATGTGGAGGATAAAGCCGTAGAAGATGAGTGAGTGAGTGAGTGAGTGAGTGAGTGAGTGAGTGATATCTGGAGCCTCAAGATGTGACAACCTTCATCTTGATGTGGACCAAGTGCAAAAAAATTGGAAAAAAACATGCTAATTTCTCGTATTCATCCAAAGAGAAATCCCTGACACAGACACAGACTGACACAACCAAAGACATCCGCAAGAGCAAAGAATTGAAAGGTCCTGCCAATGGGAAAAAGTGCTAATTATCTTATTTGTCCAATGACAAAAAAAAAGTCCTGAATCATACCTCACAGCCATGCTAGCTACTAGCCTGAATGTCCAGATCATTTTGTAAACCTCAGCTTATATAATAAATAATGGCTTTAGCTACAGATTTACTTTATTAATACAGAGCTACTACCGTATTTGTCCAAAGACAAACTAAATCCACAAATAACACCTCTGAATCTGCACCCTGGTCTGCAAAAACACAGCATACAGAATTTCCACGTTCTTTCCTAAAACTCAACTGACAACATCAACTGTCTATTTGTCCAAAGACAAAAAAGTCCTCAACAAGTGCATTAAAGCCATTCACATTAGCATGGACACAGTCATGCTAGCTACAACCCAGTGTTTACAGGTTATTTCCTAAAGTTTAACTAACCCGATGCAAACTTTTCTGGATCTGCCAGTTTTAGACTTGTTTAGTCTAAAAGGATCATTGCTTTTAAATCATGACAACCCATTTCATGTTTAGTTCCCATTTCGTTAGGTTAGGAAATGCTTAAATGCGGGGTTTTCCACCACTGAGTAAAGTCTCATGTCTGATGCTACAAACACGTCTATAGCGCTAGTTATCGCTTTAGCACGAGTTGAATTTTGAGGAAGTTTTGCAAAACTCAAAATATTTCCACACACGTAGACTTCAGAGAAGCGGGAGTGGGTTCGAGTTCGGTCAATGTGTCGCCCAAATCAGCAGATGCCATGGTTAGCTTCATGTTAGCAGGAGGGAGTCGTGCTACAATGGCTACAACCACAATGCTCTGTTCCACCTTTGCAAACGTTACGTCGTTTCAATCAATACTAGATTTACAATCGAGATCGTGACACTCTTAATAATTACTGGTTAGAGCAACTAGCAATAAGAGAAACTGGTAACTGCTTATTTGCCCAAATAAGTTCCCTACTAGCACCATGTGAGGAATTCCTAATGAATAATCAGCCATGCTAGCTACTCCTGTGTGTCCACGTTCTTTCCTAAAACTCAACCGACCAGATGTTGCCTTTAAATACATATTTAGAGTATTATATATAAACAAATATAAAGCCAGCGCCAAAGTGTCATTATTCTTAGCTCATTTACTCAAAGACAAAAAAGTAGCGCCTCTAAAACCAAAGGAATTAGCATGGATACAGTCATGCTGTTTCTGAAAGTCAACTAACCATGCAGCTGCTGGCTTTATCTACATATTTACTGTTCACAAAGTCAGGTGTTGAACTCATCAACACTTTATTAATTCATTCATTCGTTCATTAATTGCAAAGTGAACTCCACCAACGGTCGGCAGAGAACCCTGGAAGAGCATTATTAGGCTCTTAAAATGAACGGGCTGAATTGACTCTTCTCTGCACTACCTGTCCTGTGAACTCTTTAGTGCGTGTGAAAATGAATAATTGCCAAGTTTCTCGAAATAGAAAACACTGTATGTGTAGTCTGCAGGTACAATGTGTATAACACATGAAGAACCTCTCACCATGGCTCTAATTGCATCGGTCTCATTTAGAGGCTACATTCATATTCACAAAGGTTGCATATATGCTAATTAAAAAAGGGTCGCAGCTCAGGAGTTTCATCACAGTTACTATTAGCTTATTACAACTCATTCTGCACCCAGAAAAAAAAACTCACTTTTTAAGTTCTTTCTCTCCAATGTTCAGCACGGGGATCACATGAGAGCAAACATGTCTAGACAGTGCTTTGCTTAAGGTGCAGGTGATTAGGCAACACAAGGGACCGAGGCTATTCAATTCCCTCGGTTCAAGTCGACTCTAAATGAGGTCTGTTGTGGTTTCCTGCTACAAGGCTGCCCACAGCTCTGTCTCTGCTCCTGCCACCGCAACGCGTCAATCCAGCAGCACACCTTATACATGTCACTCAGCGTTAATGCCGGTGATGGCTTACAGCTTTTCATTTCTCTTTGTGTATGTGCGAGCGAGTGCGTGCGTCAGCTGCATGAGCATTCAGCCCAACAAAGCTCCGGTTTATTTCCTGCTGCTGCTGCTGCTGCTGCTGCTGATGCTGCTGATGCTGCTGCTGCTGCTGCTAACAACGCCTGCACTGTCGTTGTAATGATTGTGACATCAAGTGGACAAAGTTAAAACTGCAGGTCCGCTCATCTGCTTTTTCTTCTTTTTTTTTTACAGTCATACATGAAAACATCTTTTATGAGAGTTCAGATGACTTTTAAGAGAAAATCTACTTATTTTAATCTTTGGTTTAAAAGTAAGATTTCTAATTTTAATGTTTTGCTTTAAATGCTTCATTTTATACGTATTTTAATGTCGTGTATTCTCTTGTTTCACATTTATGGAGCGCGTCTTTGAGCACTTGGTAAAAGTGATATAAGAATAGAATATTCTAATTCTTCGGAACATAAGAAACTGCAGGTCCACATCATTCATAGTTCATTCATAACAAAAACAAAACTACACTAGAGGCACGTTTCACCCAGAATCCTCAGCTCTGTGAGTGAACTGTGTCTCTCCTGACTCCCGAAAACAATAATAAATCTGTAAAAAAAAGTTCAAATGTGGCATAAAGTCACAAAGTCATAAAGTGTTAAAATAGATATCAAACAAAAAGAATGTTATTTACCTCTTTGGTATTAAATATGCTTCTTTTGTCATTTATTGAGCTGTGGCACAGTAAAGGATGAGCAAATAGCATCGTGTGTGTTTGAATCTGTTTAATCTTTAATCTGAAGAATGTGAATTGAGTGTGATTTTCCCAACACACTGCACGTTTTATTGTTTCAGTTTCTAATCTGCTGATGTATTTTGAGGTAAACAAAAGTTTTGTTATTATATACTTCTCACTGTTTCAATTACTGTGAACAATTATCGTCAAATAAAACAATGTAAATAAGAATAGTTCAGACTCTTGTCAGCAGGTGTGTTTATATAATTGGTAGTGTACTTTAGTTGATGGCAATTAATTAACACCTCTGGAATGCATGCAGTTTCAATCACTGCAGGTATTTTACCAAAAAAACCCTCTCTTTTCATTCGCTGGAAGACATGTGTCACATCACATCACATCACATCACATCACCAGAAATAAAAATAAACAAGTTTGCACCCAAATCCATATGCTATGCCGGAAACAATCCTTTAAAAAGAAATCTGTGAATACAATGTGAGATGTGAGATCACACCAGCAGACTCCCCATAAAACACAAACTTCATCTCCTCTGAACTTTCAATTCAACTCTATCACGTTTACTGTATGACAAGGAGCAGGAAGGAAACAGCTGCTGGACGTCGTCCACTGTTGTCTGCTGTGTTATGTTACATTACATTACATGTCATTTAGCAGACGCTTTTATCCAAAGCGACTTACAATAAGTGCATTTAAACATTTGGGTACAAATAAGAGCTAGAAGTAAGTAAGAGCTTCAAGTAAATCAAACTATGAAGTGCTAGTCATAAGTGCGATATATATATATATATTTTTTTTTGTTATTTTGCATGTCATTGTTGTGCATTGTTGTCGCATCGGTGCGACAACTCACACTACTCTACACATCTCGCAGACGTGGCCATCGGGCACAGTCCATATCGTCTAAAAGAGGTAAAGGTACTGTTGTCAGTCCAAACACAAGCCTGTCCCAGTAACTGTACTGTTCCAAACTGAACCAAACTGTACCAAACTGTTCCAAACTGAACCAAACTGTTCCAAACTGAACTAAACTGTTCCAAACTGTTCCAAACTGTACCAAACTGTTCCAACCTGAACTAAACTGTTCCAAACTGAACCAAACTGAACTAAACTGTTCCAAACTAAACTGTAACAAACTGAACTAAACTGTAACAAACTGAACCAAACTGTACCAAACTGTTCCAACCTGAACTAAACTGTTCCAAACTGTTCCAAACTGAACCAAACTGAACTAAACTGTTCCAAACTAAACTGTAACAAACTGAACTAAACTGTAACAAACTGAACTAAACTATTCCAAACTGTACCAAACTAAACTAAACAGTTCCAAACTGAACCAAACTGAACTAAACTGTTCCAAACTTAACCAAACAGAACCAAGCTGAACCAAACTGAACCAAACTGAACCAAACTGAACCATGGACAACTGATGACGATATGCCAAGGCAGAGATATGGTAGTATCATCTATAGGGCACATTCTATCCATTGCAGTTCTAAAGTGTTTTTTACCTCACCATAACCACACTATTTACTATTAGAACCAACTGATCAGCCAATCATAGCAAACTAAGGCCAGAGTAGTCGATTCAGAGTGTAGCAGGAAGCCATTCCTAAAAACGATAAACAAAATAGAGAAATTGGTCCCAAAAAAGAAACTTTTGGTTTGGCTTTTCTCCCAAAAGAAATGACAAGGCACAAACAACAGTTATTTGCAAAGTTAGCACAGCCGTCAGACGGCAACAACCACGTAAAGAAACAACGTCCTCGACAACGTGCTGAGAGTGAAAGAGCTGAGAGAACAGCCACTTCACAGCCAGCAGAGGTAACAGGTAACTTAAGAGCGAAGTCAACTGCTTTAACACAGTTCCCTTTTTACCTCACAAACATCTGCACTGCCGTTAACCTTAAACTGAGTCTACTTCAAGTCGTGCATACTTGTTAAATGTCCATTGTATTTGGCACAAGTTGGCAGTTCTTTTATGGCTCTGTTTTAACACAGGGAAATAGTTGGGTTGGAAAACAGTATCATCCACCCTGACTCATTTCAATCTATTTAAAAGTGGTTAAAGTTTAGATCTGAGGTCTCAAACTTGTGGCCATTTAAAGCTCCATATCAGAACAAACAATTCTTGCAATATCTATCTTTTGAAGCTGATTTCCAACCCCAAGTAAAGAATTGCTTTTTCCGCAATAAATATTGACTTTTCCCACTTGTACTGACCAAAGTAGACACTCAGGCGCCTGGTTTAGATATTCTTTCATTTCTGGGGCTGGTAACACACACACACACACACACAAGGACAAACAATAGTGAAGAAAATGTATTATATCTCGTAAACAGCTCCACACACACACACACACACACACACACTGACACATTTAGAGACACAATGACATACACACGGCATATAATGGAGCAGATATTCCAGTAAACAACAGAAGGTTGATGTGAGCTCAAACACTAAAACTTGATTTCTTTGGCCAGTAATGAAACCCAGTTTGTCCGTGACCACATTTCACAGCAAACCAAATCCACTCATCTGCCATTTTCATCACGGCCACCGCGCTCATCCCTGTCGTCCTCCGTCACCTAAACACACTTTACCACCAGGGTTTTTATGGAAATGTGTAACTCGTGTGGTCTAATGTGGTTATTTGTGGTAAGTACTAAGCATGACTGGGCGTTCCAATGTGTGGAATGAGAAAATGCACATATTCTAGTATTTGTCACGCTTCTTTGTTCTTCTTCTGCTCGAAGTCTGTACCGAGACGTCAAACTGTGCGATTCAATAAGAAGTGGAACGCTATGGCTTTTCATTTGGAGTCAACATAGTGAGGAACATCA
Source organism: Solea solea (assembly GCF_958295425.1). Lineage (NCBI taxonomy): Eukaryota > Metazoa > Chordata > Actinopteri > Pleuronectiformes > Soleidae > Solea > Solea solea. The sequence continues at coordinate 29,474,912 of NC_081139.1, forward strand.
TGAAAAACTGCAGAAACAAGAAATTCCCATGGGAAATGAACAATAAAGAACACAGATATTCAAAATGTCTACCTGTCCCTATTTATTCCATGGTAGTTTCAACTCTTTTTTCTCACTTTAAACCTTAAAAAAAAACAAAAAAAAACTGTTCAAAATACAACCTTGAAGTGCCACAGACCATCTGAGGTAATTACAGTCAGGTCCAGCAGAGGCCGCTGTGAGCACAGCTGGACCTTAGATCCACTTTGAATGGAAGTGAATTCTATGTTGTTTTGCTGTGAATGGAGAATAGAAGCTAAATCGTGACAGGTCAACGTATTTCAGGTCCTTCACCACATATTACGGCATATTATAAGTAGAGAACACACTTGTGGACTCACATGTTAGCTTAGCAGTTAGCTCCACCCGAGTGAAGCGCGGGAACATTACTTGACTAATGCTGCGTTGCATTTGTAGTCAGAAGTCGGATTTTTGTTTTTTTTATTTTTGCCATCATACAAACACGGCTAGTTTTACCTTAAATAGCAGTTATTTTGTAGTTATTTCACAGTAAATCAGTCGTATTCATTGTACTGTTTAATTTTTAACCACAGACAGCAAAATACCACGTAGAGCATTTGTTATGGAAGTGGTATCGCTAACTATTGCTAGCCAAAGATACTACTGTGTTTCCAGCTTGTGGGTGACTTTACACCCAGTGTTGCCAAGTCCTCGCTAAGGAAATTGAGCGATTGGCTTGATCCAATAAAAAGTCACTAAATGACATCATCACCTAATTTTCCCAAGTTGCCGTGTGTATGTAATTATAAAAGACGCTGTAGGAGAGAGGAAAAGACAAAGCTAATCAAAAAAACAGTCTTAAACCATTTTTAATGTATTTTAGACAAAGACATTTTACATTTACGGATCGAGTGATTCATTCACTTTCACGTCAGAGTCCCCAAAAGTCTCCAATCACATCAGGAAAAGTCGCTAGATATAGTTGCTTTATTGGAAAAGAGTTGCTAGAGGTTGCTAAAGTCGCTAAGTTGGCAACACTGGTCACTCCCACTTCCAAGATTCAAGAAGTTTATTGTAATATATTCAAAAAAAACAACAACCATGAAATGAAATTCTTCACCTTTGCAAAACAGATCAACATTAAATGATTAAATTAAGAAAATAAACATACAACAGTTTGAGGCTGTAGGTTTGGTTTCAGGTTAACTTTTAACATCATTTATCAGTCTAACGGCTTTATGTTTGTGAGTTGTGTGTGATTTCCCACTCCTGTAGCGCCTCCCTGAGGGAAGCAGTGTGAACTGGGTGTGTATTGTCTAATTATATTGTTCTCATTTCCATAAAGTGTAATAATGAGTAGTGTCGTCATGTATCTGTGCGTGTGTTTCTGTGGGACAGAGGCGAGCCTTATGCGCTCTTCATCAGTTTTCTTCGTCACTGACAGCATTTCTCATTACCGTAACTCACATAAACCGTTTGTGATGTCTAGAAAATCTAGCGATCAGTCCAGGTCAACTCCGCACGACCCTCATGTGGAGGATAAAGCCGGAGAAGATGAAGAGAAATAAAGCTTGTGTCATTACGGTAGAACCTCAGGACTTCCACAGAACGAGCGTCCAATCACAGACAAAGATTCCAGCGCGGTTGAATAAATAATAAGTGAAAGTTATCTTGGGAAAAGGAAGCAGAAGCACATTTTTTGACAATTCTCCAAATAAATCCAGGCGTCCTGGTTATCAAGACGGTCATAAGAGGGTTAAACTCTTCACACTTTTTTTTTTTTAATCATCACCACCTCTTCATTCACACAAAACACTAACACCACTAATTCCAACAGAAAACAAAAGGGAGACGGAGCCAAAAACAAAAGCAGTAGCGTTTGTGATTAATGAATAGAGAAATCAGGGGAGAAAACACGGTGATGAATGGAGTTCACTTGAGAAAGTTAGTCTCACAGTAATGGGCCCTGCTCCCATTTACTCCCGCTTCAGCCGAGGCATCAATAATGGAACTCCATTTACGCTGCACGGGGATTTCTCTTTCCATCAGAGCTCAAAATCACAAAAGGTGAGAGAGGAGCGCGAGCGCTCAGAGGTCAGAGGTCAACCACGACTCACACGGAAAGTGAATCTGATCTGAATGGAGTGTGAGAGTAGGACAGTCATCAGTGTCATTCCCTTCTTTTACCAAATTCTAAATCCTTGAAGTGAACAAACAAAAGCAGGAGCAGTGGAGCAGTGGAGCAGTGGAGCAGCACTCTGCCTCCTCCCTGAAAGGTTGACACACGCTCACATGATTCCTTATTTATCCCAGTTTTCATTACAAAGCCAATCATCTCTGCTCTGCTTCCCTGAGTTTTATCATTATCGAGTGATTGTTCCCCACGCGGGAACTCATCAACGAGGCTGAACAACAAATCTACTCCACTTCTTTTATTGGGTGAAAATCGTGGCTGAGACGAACTGTGCTCTGTGTGGTGATGTCAGACGTGGAGTCATTCGAATGGGAAAAGCACCGTCTACTGGCTGCAGGCGGGAACTGCAACACCACTGTGCCTCACACTGACACTCTGACTGAATTCAAAGCACACAAGCTATAAATTAGATTTTCTTATTACAAAAATGGAAAAAAAATTGTAAGAAATTGACCCTTAGTGGGGAAATAATGGTTGTGGTAAAGAATAAACATAGTAAAAAAGGTCCTTTATGCAACATTCTGCCTTTAAAAGGCATAGAGGAACACATATTAATGTTAGAAGAGAAGATCACTGAGCGTGACATCACACCATTTCTCTCTGTGTTCTTAAAATGAAGCCTCTGCTTTTGCTATATTTCTTAGAGAGAAGAACCAAACACAGGATGTTTTTTCTTAAACTTAAAGACAACAAAAAAAAACATCCCAGAATCAAACAACAAACCCAAACAGAACCCAGTTTACCACAATATACCAAAACTGAACAGATAACCCCAGATAAACCGAGGTAAACTGAGGTGCACAGAGATTAAATAGACTCAGGAGGCTGGATTAAGCGCTCGCAGCGCAGGTGAAACTCATCAGACACAGGTGGAAAACATCAGGGCGGGAAAAGACAATCACAGACACCAGCCAGAAAATACAAAATAAAACATAAGTACAACATAAGATGCCAATAAATACAAAATGAAAACTAAATCATGGTTCATTTGAGTCCTGCAGGAAATGACAGAGACAGTTTATAAATAATCATAATATAAACGGGGCTAATATTGTGTATTTGTTTTTATCTGGGTTCACTGTCACAAAACCTAAATCACGCTAAACAACTACGACTTCATCGCCTGTAATTATTCTGCTCATTGTTTATTTTCTGTTCTTAATGTCTTAATGTTTGTTGAGAGTCTGTTGTATTGAGATACAAGATCTCTTCTTCCTGGGAGTCCAGATCAAGATAGCAGCACAAACGATTTCAGATATGAAACTCACAACAGTATCAAAGCTAAAAGGAAGCAGTTAAAGGAGATACCAAACCAACAAGAGCCCTAATCCCAAGCCTTCAGAAAGGCTATGAAGAACAACACATTTCTTTCATGACGCTCCATAAAACAAACGCCTTTGAAGGTGTTTAAAGAAGACAGCGTCTGCAGTGAAGTGATGTTTTTTGCAGCTCGTTCCATGTCCACGGTTGCATAGAAGGAGAAAGCAGTTTTACCAAATTCTGAGTTCCTTCAGTAGCAACATTTAGGAAAAGTCGAGACTATAAGAGGTCGATAAGAGGCTAGAAATGACCGGAAGTCGTCACTCTTATAATCTGACAAACGTTAGATATTTACAATTATTTTGTTGGATGTCGACGGGAAAACTTGGGGAACGAGTTCCGGACGGACATCGACTCCAAACCTGCAACAACTTCCGGTCCATTGAGCTGTCACTCCAAAACTCAGTAGTCAATCAGCAGGCAGCTTCCTAAGGCCCGCCCACAAACAAAAAACCACGTCTTTTCAAACAATAAAATACAATATTTTTGAACGATTAAATCGATATTTATTTTGCTTGAAAATATTGACACAAATCTAATTCCATACATTTGATTAAATATAAACCACTGTACCGTCTCAGGGGTGTCCCCCCCCATGTTAGTTCATGCCGTGCGTAATTTGACCTCAACTGTTCCGGACCAGTCACATATTAGCATAATAACATGTAAACAACAAGGACTTCAAATGTTTCCCATTGTTTTACGTTCAATAAAGAAACTTTTCACAAAACACATGAAACACCTGAAATTTCTTGAGAAAAATGAGTGAAATTTGAACAATATTATGTCTAAATTTAGCTTTTACACGTGTGCATTACAAAGGTACAACGCAGATTAGTCGCAGGTATCTGGAGCTGAAAAATATAACATCACTTAATTTACACAAAGTCATCCTGCGGGCCGGAATGGACTTTCTGGTGGGCCGGTTCTGTCCCACGGGCCGTATGTTTGACACCCCTGCCCTGGAGGAGACTACCACACTCTAACTTTTACTTTGGTTTTATGGATTACTTTGATTCTTTGTATTGATTGTGTGTGAAATGGTGGCACAGTGGCCAGTATTGTTGCCTGACAGCAAAAAGGTCACCGGTTCGGATCTCGTTTGGTCTCTTAATGAACCATAGGTGAGAATGTGAGAGTGAATGGGAGTCTGTCTCTGGACTGGTGACCCGACCCCCTCATGTGGTAAAAAATTAGTGAATGAATGAGTGAAAAATATGCAGGTTAGATTTAGACAAAATGTGTGTGATGGACTGGATGTGACCCCGCCTTTCGCCCTCTGTCAGCTGGGATTGGCTCCACCTCCCCCCCGTGACCCTCATGTGGATGATAAAGTGGTAGAAAATGAGTGAATGAATGACATGAATCCACAGTAACAGTCTCTTCATGTTTGTTTTCCTCACCCCTCGTGTGTGTGGTGTTGTGTGGAGTCAGTTTGGATAACCCGTGTGCTCCACAGATTCACTGGCACCCACTCATGTTTTGAGACAACTGTGTATTTTTCTCTGGTGGAGGCTAATGCAGCGTGATTAGCTGACGCACTGTGTGTGTGTGTGTGTGTGTGTGTGTGTGTGTGTGTGTGATCTCAGCGGAGCATCTGTGGATGATGGGGGTCAGTGACACTGCTTGTTTCTTGCTGGGCAGGAGCTTTCACAGCAAACAAGTGGGTGGAACGCGATCGTCTGTAAAAAAAAACACGACCTGAAACTGTCTGACGTTACGTCATCACAGCAGTGCCGGGTTCAAAAAACGTCCGATTTTCCGATTCATGTCGTTTGAAATATGGGAGACATTTATTGAAAGGGCAAACCTTTGAGATGTAACATCTCCAAGTCAAGAGGGTCCAAGATCTCATACTGAGTCGTAAAATCTCTCAATGTCACTTCCTGTTTCCTCCACGCAAATCCCGCGAGACTATGGTGGTCACATGAGATTTTCTGTATCCTCTGCACAAATCCCACAAGACTATGGTGGTCACGTGAGATTTCCTGTATTTCTCTGCACAAATCCCGCGAGACTATGGTGGTCACACGAGACTTAATCGCGATAGAATAAAATCTCTCGATGCCATTTCTTGTATCATCCGCTAAAATCTCGCGAGACTACGGTGGTCACGCGAGACTTAATCTTAAAATAAGATGTTCCTCCACAGTCACCCGTAGAAAAACATATCGTCGCTATTGTCTTCTTCTGATGAGCAACAAGTCACCTCACAGCACCCTCTGCTGGACAACATTATTACATCAAAGTGTCTGACGTGTTTCGAGTCTGGATATTTTTGAACTTCAACAGGTTTTTCCACCGTGCAAGGTTTGAATTATCACCTACAACTGAAAAAACAATAAAACAAAACCACTGTGGATTGTATATTATATCTGTCTATACCACCTTGTATATATATATATATATATATATATAACATATACTAGCACCTTCACCTTACTCATTTATTTATTTACTTGGATATACTGTGATTGACACTTCAGAGTGGATGCTAAGGTACAATTGATGTACTTTTCAATGTTAAGGGGGATTAATACGACTCATTTGAGGGCCATTTTTAAGGTAAACATGCATATTTTTTTATAGTGCACGTTGTTAGAGAGATCCAAAATCTGTACAAACACTATAATGAGGGTTATGTTGTTTAAAGTTTTATTCTCTAATTGTGTACAATTCGTAGCATCAGATATGTGGAAGTCTGTCTCATAACGACATCAAATATAAGTCTGGAAACTGAAAAATATCTTCATGTGTGTGTATGTAATGTATATGTAGGCCTGTTTTTAAAGTGCAGTTTAGATTCCCACACGTGGAGGACAAAGCTGACTGTTACTGCTGCTGCTGCTGCTGCTGCTGTTACTGCTGCTGCTGCTGCTGCTGCTGCTGCTGTTACTGCTGTTGCTGCTGCTGCTGCTGCTGCTGCTGCTGCTGCTGCTGCTGTTGCTGCTGCTGCTGCTGCTGCTGCTGTTACTGCTGCTGCTGCTGCTGCTGCTGCTTCTGCTGCTGCTGCTGCTAATGTGCTTCCCTTTTCCTTCAGCGCGCGGGGAATAAGGACGGCCAGGAGACTCTTGGCAGAGCTTCCATTACCTGCATTAGTGGCTGTAAACTTTCAGTGGGGCATGAATTACAGACCGTGGGACGACAGCAGAGACGCAGAGAGACACACTTTAAGACGAGGCTGTCAAACTCAATCACACAGTCAATATTTACCGAACTAACTTCAGTGGACCATGTTTGATTGTTGATATCAGCATGTTTTCCTTCACTGAAATAGAAAATGATCAGATCTGAAATAAAGACCACGGACACAGTGAGACTGGTTTACCTTCCACACATGAAGGTCTGGCTCTGGTGGTGCCGGCGACCTGCCCCGGGAAACAGGAACACTTGACAGTTTGAGAGCGCTCCTCAATCTTATTCTTATTACAGCAGCGATGGACGGCCACCACTTCACACGTCCCCTGCTTCACCTGGTACGACACTGAGATGGAGAAACACACAGAGAGAGAGAGAGAGAGGGAGGAAGCTGAAGAGGTGTAAAACGTGGTATTTTTCACATTTTAATTTTCAAACAAACAAAAGAAAGAAAGAAAGAATTCTTCAGCAAATTTAATCAGCCGGATAGTTCACTTTTCCATCCTCCTCCTCCTCCTCCTCAAATAAAAACCCTTCAGTGATGTGTTGTTGGTGTTCTCAGCTCACACATACATCACTCCGAGTGAGCAGGAGAAATACATGTTGACAGAAAATAGAATTTCTTTGGTTATTTCAGACAAAATTAGATACAGGTGTGTTTTTATGACATGCAGCTACATGTGTGGGTTTGTGTATCTGCACTTTTTTGGCCTTCAAAGTGAAAGTCATATTCAATATGACGAGAATGAGCCTCTCACCTGACGAGCACAACAATTATTACATCTGTGTCCTCATCTTGCAGGCTGCAGGATCCAGATCCAGTTATTAATATTATCATTCATATCATGTCATCACCATTATTATTATGCTATAATAAGTGAAGTTCTTATCAACCTTGCTGCTGCTTATATAAATGAAAGTTGGTGTGAATGCATCATTAGTGTAGTTTCAGCGTGTTGATTGTGTGTATGTTATTAAAGGGAACCATGTTTAAATGTCTATTCTATTCTCTATTCAAGCACCTTAAACACACACTGAAAAATTTTTTTCCACCCTAAAGAAAAACAAATCCCCCACAAATGTTTAGGTCAAACAACACGTTGCTTGTGGCTTGTGAATGGATTGCAGTGGTGTTATCCTCTGCTCTCAAAGCTTGTCGTTCACTCTCTGGCTCCGTGCTGGTGACATTACTGCGTCTGAGCCTCTGAACAGCGCAGGAAAAACCTGGGTTTATACTGTACCACAAAGCCCTCATTCCATTTATGTCCGTGACTTTAACCGCACAGCAAAACTTTTTCATGCTCGGCTGGCAGACACGCACACACACACACACACACACACACACACACACACACACACACACACACACACACACACACAGAGGCCACGGCCCCTCTCATCCTTTCTGATTTAAAGTTTGTTTGTTCTCTCCTCTAGAGAGAGACCCATCAATGATCCCTGGCTCTCTGAGGGCGTCGCTCCACTATCATCCCTCCACTTTCATTTCCCTCACTTCTCTGTCTCGGGCTCTCCTGAGGCGCACACACACACACACACACACACACACACACACACACACACACACACATATATAAAGCCTATATCCACTGATGGAAATCTTGGACAAACCGAGCAGATCTCAGAGGGATTTAAAGAAAAATATCTGTGAGGCAAAAATTTTCAAACGAGACAGATTACGTCTCTCAGGTACAGCGTTTTGTTTTTTTTCAGATTTTCGGCGTGACGTCACCCAGAAGAATCTGAAAACCTTGAGATTTGTAGCATCACGGAGAACCAGATACCAGCTGTCAACCACACTGCTGGTTGATGAAAGTGGGATGATCGTGTTTGTCTGGTCGTTAAAATGTCAGAAAATGGCGTTTTTCAAACTCCACGTCCAAACTCCGGAAAAAGTGAATCAAAATAATTTAGTCATAGATTAAAAAAATGGGATAATGGTTGCAGCCTTAGATTAAAGTAAATGGTGTGTTTGTATCGTGCTTTTCTAGTCTTGACGACCACATCACATCTTACTCATGGGGTTAAATGTCTAACCTATAGGTCAAAGC
>NC_081139.1:29488632-29491132 GCF_958295425.1 Solea solea
TCTTTTAACATTTCCAATCTTTTAAAATTTAACGACCCTTTTATTTATTTTTTTATATCAGGTCCAATAAGAACCAACTCCACTCTGGAATAGAGTTAAATTGAACTCATTTTGTGTTATTTTAAACACTAAAATAGTTCATTTTAAAACAAACTACTGTGATGTGTTACTATGTTACATTTCACGCTATTTCATAATGGATTTAGTCCTTAATCTGAACTGGTGTCATATTTTCTGCCAATCCAGACTAAAAGAAGCAGCAGTTTTCAGCAGCAGCGTTCACAAACTTCTCCTCTACAGTCTTTATGTCATTTACTGCGTCTGCTGAGGTTTCATTATTCAAACATTATTCAAACAGTGAAGTGATTTGTGTTTAAAAGCCAAACAAGGTCCTGTCTAGATTAGGTTCCGTCAAAGTGAGGGACACTGTTGTCCGTCCTCGTCCTCGTCCTCGTCCATGTTGTGGACGTGTGTTGGAGCGCCGCACTGACAGTGTAATTAACCTCTCTCAGCGAAGGGAGGGGAGGAGTTCAGAGCGAGACCCGGCGTACCTGTCTGTCCCCGGTGGTTACGGCTGCCGGCGGACACCAGGTCAACGCAGAGCGTCACCACGGCAACGAGTAAGGCCACCTGCAAAGGCCACGCTGACCTCCCCCACAGTTTCATCCTGAGGGAGGGAAAAAAGAGAGGACAGAGATTAGGAGCGAAAAGCAGCAGCCTTCACCTCTCACCTCAAACAACAATTACATCACAGCGAACAATAAAGGATGTTTTTAGAACAAACGCTAACAAGCCACTTTAGAAATAAATAAACAAACAAACAAATAAACAAACAAATAAATAAATAACTAAATGACGGAGGAGGAGAAGAGGAAATGTTCCTCCAGCAGAGAAAATAAAATGAAACATTTAACTTTTACAACAGCACAATAAAATAAACAATTCTAAATGAATTAAAACAATAAAAAGAGAAGGAAAGAAGTGTGAACTTATGTCAATTCTTTACATTATGTCTTTAAAATTCAAATTTAAACAATAATTTGGAAGCTTTTGGCTTCAGTTTCCATATTTATATTGAATTTATATAAAATAAAATTATTTAAAGTATTAACACTTAATTTTCATTGATTAATGATTCCTGTTGATTGAAGCAATGAACTGTTATTTGAAATGAGCTAATATTCAGAAAAACTAGCTGATTAATCTGTAATCAATACCAGATAATGACGAGGAAACTAACAGTGATCGTGAATTATTCATACAAGGTATTTAAGGTGTAAACAAATGTTTATATGAGCATTTAAAACATTAAACCTTTGTACGTCCTTTAGAGGCGAACTCTGTCGCGTCACAGCTGGTGAGAAAGTCAAAAATAACAATAATAATAATAAACACCTGGAGATATAGAAATATAGCTAAATATTAGACAATAAGATATTAAAAAAATAGAATATGACATAAACTGTAAAGGATTTCCCATTTTTTTTAGCTGATTAGGTAAAAAAAATGTAATTTATGGATTCTGTGAAAGAGTTATTAATACAATCATAAAAAATACACCCTAGTATTTTTTTGGGGGGGAGTCTTATTATATTTATTTAGCGTGTTTTTTTATAAATGGAATGACATAAAGAAAATAACATTGATGATGCAAATGATTGTATACATTTCAAATACAGGCAGAAATAAATCATTATAACTTGATATTAAGAGGTGGGCCGCATGAAATCGATGGGGGGGGCACAAGTTTGAGACCTCTGCTCTCCACCACGTGTGTGTGTGTGCGTGTGTGTGTGTGTGTAATAATGAGACCAAATAAATATAATGTCGCTGCTCCAACTGGACAATAAATCAATAAATAAATCAATAAATCAAGTTTTTATTCAGTTTTTATTGTTGTATTATTTTCATATTTTCCCTGACATCATCGTCTGCACAGGACGTGTCTCACCTGCCGTCGTCTCTGCTGTCTTTTCTGATGCGTCTTCCACTGACCAGCTGCTCTATGGACGGAGCGGAGAACAGGTCATGGCGACTCCTCTCTCCTCCTCTCTCCTCCTCCTCTTCCTCTCCTCAAACAGAAGAAGCCCCTGGAGGGAGAGAGAGATGGAGAGGAAGTACAGAGACGTTCAGTCAGAGAGGTCAGTCTGTCCTGAGGCTCCTCAGCGGACACACACACACACACACACACACAGGTTTAGATGTGAAGGCCTAGATTGAGTCGGATCCATTGTTGACAAAAGTTCACCTTCCCACAGGCTCAACGTGATCCACACTCATCATCACACACACACTCACTCACTCTTTCACTTTTTCATTCACACACACATTCCATCACTCGCATGTTAAAGATCGGACTAAGACAACAATTCGGTTTTCTTAATGTCATAAATGTAAACACGGTAGTCCATCCAGCTGGTCTTTGTCGGACTAACACAAACCTGGATACTCAGTGTGTTCACATGCACAGTTTAATCCAGCTAAGGCCTTAGTCTGACTA
>NC_081139.1:29496132-29501132 GCF_958295425.1 Solea solea
GTCCTGTCAAGCTTTAATATAAATCCCAAATCATTTTTACAGTGTATTCCTTTTATAAATATGATAGTGGAAATAAACACCCGCCCAGTTTTATAGAATTTTGTTTTTAGAAATCCCCCAAAAAATCAAGAAGAAATCATCAAAAAATTACCTAATTTAAATGAAATTTAAATGAAATTAACATGTTTTTTTTTTTTTTGTCATTGAGCTTATTCATGTCCACGTTGTCCTCAAACGGACAAACATGCTTTCTGGAAGGTGAAGGCCACAGTAGTTCCCTAACTAGGAAGAGCCATCCCTTTCATTTGTTACAATCTGCATTTTTACCGTTGGATTAAAACACTTCCACGACTCCACTTGTGTTTCTTGCACTTTTCATCACAGCATTATTGCAGGCGAGGCAGAAGAAGCACACGGCGTGAGTAAAACAGCTTGATTTAGCAGCGCTTTAGCTGAACAGTTTCAGAAGTGGGTGAAGTAAAAAAACATGAGTCAAAGTGATGGAACAATGCCGAACTGTAGATCAGTTAACACGACTTAACAATCCTGAAATCCTGAAAACATCTCCAACATTTAGCAAAACAAATGTCTGGTCTGGTGTATTTAGCGACAGCACTGCTGAAAGCCGGCGATCGGGATCCGAATCACGACTCTGTGCCCTGGTCATGCATGAAGTACTGAACCTGATTCTAATGATTCAGTTACACCCAAAACAACAAACCCAGTCGAGCCGTGTTAGAACAGTACAATGGAAACGTGAATCCTCACACACTCCTTCTTTAGACAACAGGAAACTCTGAAAGCTGAATGAACGTTCTGGTCACGTGGGTTTAGTTTGTACTCGGGTTAGGTTTTCAGAGACGACTGAAGCACACACAGTCATCGCAGCAATAAACCTCGGTCTGCTGATTCTTTTTTGTGTGTGTGTGTGTGTGTGTGTGTGTGTGTCTCTTAGTGTCGACACAGACCGAGCAGACAAAAAGCACATCAGTGTAAAACAAAGTGTATCTCCCGAAGGAAGAAAGATATTGGAAATGAAATGAGCGAAGAGAACAAAGCCCAGTGGAATCTTCTGTGGAGCGTTTCAGATTTCCACCGATATGTTGCAGCATTAACATTCACTCCACGTGCGTGTGTGTGTGTGTGTAATGTTCTGTTTCTGTATATTTGTCTGCTTCTGACTCCAAAACCATTACAGCTTGCTGCTTCTCGCCATTTCCTCTGGGTCGCTGGGCAGATACAGCGGGTGTTAGCGCACACACACACACACACACACACACACACACACACACACAGTTAAATGAACACACCAGTACGTCTCTTCCTATATTTCTATCCCCTCATGATGATTCTGCTGTTTTCCTGCTTGTTGTTGATTCCATGCCTGCATCTCCTTCCCTCTGTATCAGTGTGCTGCTGTGCACACAGCTATCTCTGTTTTTTTGGTTTGGTTTGTTTATTTTTCTCCTCTTCCTCTCCCACTGTTTTCTGTTTGCCACAAACAAAGTCAATAAACCTCCCACTGCAAGTTTTCATCCTGTGCCAGCACATATTTCCACTCTTCTGATCGCCACGTGCTGCGTTTGTGCGTGACACAGCTCTAATGTGGACTTGTGTATGTTATATATGTTTATATTGGACGTATGATGGAAGAAATCATATATATCATTAAGGAGATAAATGTCGGATAATTAAAGGTTGACTTTTGGCTCCTGATTGAAAGTTGATTTAAAACTTTATGGACAGAAAACATTAAAAAAAGTGTTTAAAGTTTTTAACCCTTTAATTGCCAAGTTTTCATTAAAAATAGTGATTTGAATGGGTTTCAATGAGGACATGTTTGTGCCTAGGTATGTTAGTGTGAGTATTTTTAGTTAATGTTGTTTTTAAAAATTCAAATTCAAATACAAGGGAAAAAAATGCACCACCATACAACAAACAAACACAATAAATGACTTGGAATCTGGATTATTTTTTGGTTTGGTTATTGCAGCCTGGTATAATTATGTGACAGATTAGCAGAAACATTTGTTCATATGTATTAGTATTTTTTTGCAAAGTCATATTTCATCACGTTAACACACCTAGAGCACCAAAATGTACATATCAGATATGACTGATTTTTTTTTTTTTTTTTACAGTTTTTAACCCTTTAATTGCCAAGTTTTTGTCATGATCCTCATGAAAAATAGTGATTTAAATGGTTTTCAATGAGGACAGTTTTGTGCCTAGGTATGTAAGTGTGAGTATTTTTAGTTAACGTTGTTTTACAATAATAATAATAATAATAATAATACATGGAAATAAATGCACAACCTTGCATACATTTTTAACAATATGCATGAAAAAAAGGATAAAAAAAAATAATCTAGAAAATAAAAGCCAAAACAGCTAATTGTCAAGAATCTTCTTAAATGTGAATATTTTCTGGTTCCTTTGCTCCAAAGAAATCATTAAAATGTAATCATTTTGGTTTGTGGACAAAACGAGACATTTGAGAACATCATTATTTTCAGGTTTCAGAAACAATGATCGGCACTTTTTTTTTTCCTTTTTTAACATTTTATGGACTAAATAACAAATTGATGAAGAAAATTGTACATTACACAATACATTTTCTCCTCAAACTACCAACAATATTTTATATTAAAGTATCTTGGTTGTTTTAGTATACTGTATGTAGTGTATGAAACAGTGAGATTCCAAAATCATGTTCTTTTGAACTCAATGAACACATAATTATTCAGTTATTTGACTGCATGGATTCTTTACTTCTTTAGATAGATAGATAGATAGATAGATAGATAGATAGATAGATAGATAGATAGATAGATAGATAGTGCTGACGTCAGTGTTGTGTTTTTTATGGTTTGGGTGAAAGTTTTGTGGTGGAGTTTTTTTAGTAGCTCTCAAATCTCCAAAGTTTGTAAAAATCTCTGTTATAAAGTTGAAAGAGCGTCTGAGGAAACAAATAATAACAGTGCACCTGTTTATGGCTGTCGGTGCCCACACACACACACACACACACACAGAACTCCTCCTCCCCAGCTGTATTGTTATCTCTAATAAACCAAGCAGCAGTTGAGTGGAGGATCCACTGTTTGTTGAAAACGTCCACATGAGGAGGAAAAGAGACAAAGGAGAGTTGAAGTCTGGATTCAGGGCCATCACCTGCCTCTGGTATTGACTGCACAGTTCACAGAGTGGTACCATTACAGCTCGATTGATCGGACTGCACTTAAGTCCAAATCCCACCTTGTTGCACGAGCTATCGTCTCAGGATCAGGTGACTGACGAAGTGTGTGTGTGTGTGTGTGCGTGTCATCCGTTCTTGTCTTATGTGTCTATCTATAGCACAGCAGTCACGGTTTATGCATCCAAACATGATGGCAGCAGAGTTCTGTGGAGGCAGCTGTCACACAGAGACGGTTCTGATACCTCCTGATATCTACGTGAGGTTCACACCAGACCACACGTCAGAGAGAGAGTGAAGTGAGTCTGGAAAGTGGTTTGTCTTCCAAACGACGTGATCAACAGATTAAAGGGGAATTCCGGTATTTTTTGACCAGGGCCCTATGAATAGTACTTTTACAAAGAGTTTCATAATTGGTCCAATAGATGGCCTCAGGCGGCCATGGCTGCAGTGTAATCTTACAGGCCATTCTTTATCTCCATGTCTGGTAACACTGCTGGACCCTTACAAAAACAATCACAACAGCCCAATCAAAGGAGCTGCGTTTGGTTGGCCGCCATGTTGAGTGTTTACAAAAGCTGCTCCATGTTTGTTGTCGTCGTGTTAAGCCCCTACTTTTGTGAAGATTCTGTAAAACCACGGATCGTGTTCAGGGTGACAAAACATGGATAGGCTAGCTGTTGTTCACCTTTGTTAGCAGTACCATCATGTGTTATTTTTCCACACACAAACAGAAAATGATATCGTGATCTTCCACCATAATGCACCAATAACCACATTTGTGAGAATATTTTTGCATCATTTCAAAATAAAAGCGCTTGTTAGAAAAATAGTTCAAAATTAAAGACATTTATCAGGCAAAGTCAATCTATAAATATCAAAAACAGACATTGAAGTCGCAGGCCGCATGAAATTGATTCTCCATTGATCACAATGTGCTTTATACGGAAGAGTATCAGCGCCACATGTTAAAAAAAAAAAATAAAACAGCATGAATTCTGAGAAAAAAACCGTCAGAATTCTGACTTTATTATAATAATCCACGCTGTTTTATTTTGTATTTCACATGTGGCACTAATTCTCTTTCATACTTTTAAATTATAGAGGTTAATAATAATAATGATGATAATAATAAAAACCTGGTTAACTTTAGAAGCACTGATGTAGTAAAGTGAGAACGTCCTGCTTCCTGTCCTTGTTTACGCCTCGTGCAGTAAAGCAGATGAAGTGGACGGGCAGATGTTTGTTTTATGGAGCGGGAGTGCAAAGAATCACTGACACTAACAGGCCATAATAAACATTAACTCACCACACATGTAATAACAACTCTGTGGTCACACAGAGTTGTTATTACATGTGTTATAATAACTCTGTGTGACCACAGTCTGGTTTTACTAGCGTGTGTTGTTTTAAAAATCCAAACGTCTTTGTGACAGACAGACAGGCAGGCAGACAGACAGACAGACAGACAGACAGACAGACAGACAGGCAGACAGGCAGGCAGAGGCACGGCCTGGCCCGTAAATCCAGCTCGCTTTAATAAAGCAGTAAAAGGCGGTTAAACGTCAGTGTCGCTCAGCTCTGGAAGATGGATGGAGACGTGGACGACTGTACACACACACACACACACACACACACTTTATCCACAACTATTATTGTTGTACTGTTTCAGATTAAAAACACCGTGTGTGAGACTCTCTTTACTCTTCATATGGTACTTTTTTGTCCTGGTTTTCACCCGTTCACACACGTTCATGCAGGGCGTCTTTAAGCAGCGCGTCATTCTCACTCATTCACACAGTCTTGT
>NC_081139.1:29506132-29571132 GCF_958295425.1 Solea solea
ACGTAACTGTTTTTGTTTATTTTTTTAAATTGGCACTGAACACAGAAACGATCAAAAACAGAACGATTAACCTTTTTGCTCATTGTGCAGTTCAAACATTTTAAAATTGCGACCTGAAATTGATAACTTGATCGACGCGTCTCGCTCTGAGACTCCACCGTGAAGAACAGCCCATAATATACTTTATTAAGTTACTACTTCAGAGCAAAGATCAAGAGTTATAACGTGAATGTATGTCGTTTAAATATGTTCATTCAAACACCACACACACGTTTTTATGTCTTAGTGAGGACACATCATTGATATAATGCATTCCAGAGCCCCTTACCCTTACCCTTAACCATCTCACCTTAGTGCCTAAACCTAAAACCAGGTCTTAACCCTGACAAAGTCCTTTAAAGCTGTGGGGCCCAGACAAAATGTCCCCCCAAAGGTCAGAATGTCATCACAAAGAGGATACTCATCAACACAATTCATTCCCTAACCCCTTACCCTTACCCTAACCATTACAACTACGTGCCTAACCTTAACCCTAAGCCTAAAACCAGGTCTTAACCCCCAAAAGTCCTTTAAAGTTTCAGATCAGAATGTCCTTTTAGACACATTTATGAACGTATGAAGCTGTGAACGACACATTTGTGCTGAGTCATTTCAAAAGACATCATTCTCCTACGACTCAGTTAAAATGCTTTTGCTGATTTTGATCTACTTTTTTTACAGCCTGTGCCGAGTAAAGCACTCGATATAGAGAAGGATTTTACACTTAAATAAAGGACTGTCTTACTTCTGTTTGGTTTTAACCAGTATTGGACCGATACTGATACTGATACCGATACTGATACTGACCGATACCGATTTACACACACACACACGTTCGACATACATGACTTGAGGGGACATTGCATTGATTTACATTCATTTTCTGAAGACTTACTCTAACCTTAACTGTAATTACTACTGGCCTAATCTTAGTCCTAATCCTAACTCTGACCCTAACCTTAAAACATATTGTCACTTTAAAATGTAGTCATTTACATTATGGGGGCTATGCTTTTTGTCCCCACACGGAAGACAAGTCCCCATCATGTGACTGCAAACAGGTTTAGGTCCCCACAGCATTAGTAATACCTGAACACACACACACACACACAATAATGATTCATCTTCAGACAAGCAGCTGTTCCCAGAGGAGGAGGACACTGTCCACTGGTGACTGACATGAGTCAGTGATGGAGCATAAGCGCTCTCTGCCTGCTGTTTTCATTACAAAGCCATCACCCCGAGCATGTGCACACACACACGCACACACACACACACGCACACACACACACACACATCATCCATTCACTCCTCCACATCACCTCACCCCTTTCTCCCCTTCAATGCTCTGCTCATCCCACAGAGGTTGAAGCCTCCTCGTCCCTCGTCATGAATGAGGCTCGGTGACAGTATCCAGACAGAGAGACACGACCTCTTGACCTCTTGACCTCTTGACCTTTGCCTGATTTGTGTGTCTGACGTCGCCCACATAACAATCTGAACTCCTGATCTGAAACCTCGAGTTTTGCAACTCAGTCGCACTGTGATCACGCTCACATGAACCGTAGGGGTTTCCAAACACGGGGTCGAGACCCACAGATGTGTCACAGGAAACCTCGTTTGGGTCCCCTAACTAATTTTTTCCAACCATTTTAGTTAAGATTATATAAGTATAAGTATATAATAATAATAATGTACAAAAAAAATCACATATATACATATCTCTTGGAAATAAATGTGTTTTTGTCATGATTTATATTGTGATTTAAATCCAGTAATTTTCCTTAAAAAAAGAGGGTCCTCGTGTAGACAGTTTGGGGAAACGCTGCTCTAGGACTGCAACGATTATTGGATTATTAATCAATTGCTAAAGGAGTCGTCAACTATTGAGTTTTTCTTGATTATTTATATATATTTATATAATTCTGATTTTTACAACTTCTTAAATGGGAATACTTCCTGGTTTCTTTGCTCCATATGTCATAGAAATCGTTAGAAATTCACATTTCCTGACATTTTACGAATCAAACCAAGTACTCGTCTCATCAAGAAAATAATCGACAGATTAAACGATGATTAAAGTAATCGTTAATTGCAGCTCTTCACTGCTGGGAGCATCGCTAAAGAGGACAATCAAATTGACATCATTGTTTTATTGACAAAGACGTAAATCTAGTGGTTGAGACCATTAACTCTCCAGAAAAACACAAATTTTCCTGTAGACCTTTTCCTGTGGTCATTTCAATTTGAATTAGAATTTTTTAAATTCAATTTAAAATGTCAGAAAATGTTGATCGGCGTTTCCCAAACCTGGAAATGATGACGTTCTGAAACGTCTTGTTTTTGTCCACAAAGGATTTTCTTTCTTTACATGAGAGAAACCAGGAAATATTCATATTTAAGAAGCTGGAAAAATTAAAAAAACTTATTTTAATTGTTGAGAAAACCCTCACAGTAATAGATAATAATAATCGTTGCAGCACTAACATGGATTTCTGGGGATTTAAGGACTATTAGACACACAATTCCAGAATTATACATCATTAATCTTGTCTTTTTTGGACACTCTTAATGCAGGAATATTACATATTAAACCTTTAACGTCTCCAGAAACAACAGAGGAAAATAAGCTCAGAGGTAAACATGGTGCCGCAGATTAAATAAATAAATAAATATAATATAATACAATAAATAGGTGTTGTTTAGGGGCAGCTATGACGATGATGAACCCCCGGTCTTTCTCCACACGGTGGGAGATTTTTCATAATCCCACAAACACAGTAACACTCACTCACACTCGCGCTGTCGCTCACGGTTACCGGCACATCTGCCAGCTGCCAGAGGAGAGCGAACAGGCGCTCGCTGTCTGTCACACACACACACACACACGTGCACATGACTGGAAGCAGCAGATTGCATCCGAGATGATGGATAGAGCACAACAGTGGGACAATCATTACTCAAGGTATACTGATTTATCCATATGGCCAATTAATCTGAGTGGGCTTTTTTTGGTTATTTTCTTGTTTTTCCCTCAGCACAAAATAATCAAACAAATAAATGTAAATTAAGATTACAAAGTCAGGACGGATGAATCTTCATACGATCAATACGCTCCTTAACTATGTTTTTTTTTGTATTTGTGAATACGAATAAGAACGCACACTGCAGTGAGGGATAAAAATCGATCTTGTCAGTGACATCTGGTTGAGATAGCGAGCGTCTCCGTATTAAATGAACGTGTGTGTGGACAAACTGCAGGTGACTGATGCACGGACACTCAGTCGAGTGGATTCATCAGCTTCTGCTGGGGTTTGTTTGGTGAATTTGTGGCTGGAAACAGAAACTAACCAAGTACAAGAAGCTCTATCGCCCCCTGTGGACATCTGAGTAATTATCACAACACTGGGGTTCCCTGCCAACTGTCAACTACTGAGTGTCTTTCTGATTTTTCCAGCTTCTTAAATGTGAACATTTCCTGGTTCCTTTGCTCCATGTAACAAAGAAATCGTTAAAACTGAATCATTTTTGGTTTGTGGACAAAAACAAGACATTTGAGAAACATCGTCATTTACACGTTTAAGAAACAAACAATCCTGAATTACTTTAGTTTAGTTATTTACTGAAAAATCCTTCTGAACTTGAGCTTTACAGCTGATCATCATTCGCATTGACTGAGCTTCTGTTTCACTCACGGGCCACGAGATTCTGTCAGTCGCTGCCAACACCTGAACTTTACCCTCTCTTACCCCCCGGGGGTCGTGACCTCTGTCCATTTGCGGCTTTGTGGTTGATACAGGAAACAGATACCACACACACACACACACACACACACACACACACAGCGTGCACACACTCATTGATCTCATATCTCTCCTTCCTCCATTAGGAGTCACAGATCTGCTGTTTGAGGAGAGACATCAGCCCCTGAGTGGATTTCTCTCTGAATCTGATTTCCTCAGGATGAGTGAAGGTGTTATCGTGCACAGCCTCACCCGCGACACGTGGGGACAGACGGCTGCAGGGATGAAAACTCGCCCGGCGCCGCTGCCACTTTACAAACGAGAGGCCTTTTCTCCTTTTCTCCATCTCTCTCTCTCTGCCCGTGACATCTCTCTTTTCTCCTCCTCCTCCTCCTCCTCCTCTCAGCTGAGAAGTAGCCATTCATCACAGTCAATCTGTTAATGCCAGTGTGTGTGTGTGTGTGTGTGTGTGATCTCTAATCTGTCATACACTGTCACACAGCTGATCTCTGCTTATTTGTCTGAAGCACCTTTGATACATGTGACATTTTCCTCTGCTTTACAAGAGCTGGGCAATCATTCAATAACTGCATATGAATCTAACTGTATATGAATCTAACTGTAAATAATCTAACTGTATATGAATCTAGCTGTATATGAATCTAACTGTATATAAATAATATAACTGTATATGAATCTAACTGTATATGACTCTAACTGTATATGAATCTAACTGTATATGAATAATCTAACTGTATATGAATCTAACTGTATATGAATAATCTAACTGTATATGAATCTAACTGTATATGAATCTAACTGTATATGAATAATCTAACTGTATATGAATCTAACTGTATATGAATCTAACTGTACATGAATCTAACAGTACATGAATCTAACTGTGTATGAGTCTAACTGTATATGAATCTAACTGTATATAAATAATCTAACTGCATATGAATCCAACTGTATATGAATGATCTAACTGTATATGAATCTAACTGTATGTAAATAATATAACTGTATATGAATCTAACTGTATATGAATGATCTAACTGTATATGAATAATCTAACTGTACATGAATCTAACAGTACATGAATCTAACTGTGTATGAATCTAACTGTATATGAATCTATATGTATATAAATAATCTAACTTCATATGAATCCAACTGTATATGAATCTAACTGTATGTAAATAATATAACTGTATATGAATCTAACTGTATATGAATGATCTAACTGTATATGAATAATCTAACTGTATATGAATCTAACTGTATATGAATCTAACTGTATATGAATAATCTAACTGTATATGAATCCAACTGTATATGAATCTAACTGTACATGAATCTAACTGTATATGAATCTAACTGTACATGAATCTAACAGTACATGAATCGAACTGTGTATGAATCTAACTGTATATGAATCTAACTGTACATGAATCTAACTATACATGAATCTAACTGTATATGAATCTAACTGTACATGAATCTAACAGTACATGAATCTAACTGTATATGAATCTAACAGTGTATGAATCTAACTGTATATGAATCTAACTGTATATGAATCTAACGTATATGAATCGAACTGCATATGAATCTAACTGTATATGAATCTAACTGCATATGAATCTAACTGTATATGAATCTAACTGTACATGAATCTAACTGTATATGAATCTAGCTGTATATGAATCTAACTGTATATGAATCTAACTGTACATGAATCTAACTGTATATGAATCTAACTGTATATGAATCCAACTGTATATGAATAATCTAACTGTATATGAATCCAACTGTATATGAATCCAACTGTACATGAATCTAACTGTACATGAATCTAACAGTACATGAATCTAACTGTATATGAATCTAACAGTACATGAATCTAACTGTATATGAATCTAACTGTATATGAATCTAACAGTACATGAATCTAACTGTACATGAATCTAACTGTACATGAATCTAACAGTACATGAATCTATCTGTATATGAATCCAACTGTATATGAATCTAACTGTACATGAATCTAACTGTATATGAATCTAACTGTACATGAATCTAACAGTACATGAATCTAACTGTATATGAATCTAACTGTACATGAATCTAACAGTATATGAATCTAACTGTATATGAATCTAACTGTACATGAATCTAACTGTATATGAATCTAACTTTACATGAATCTAACAGTATATGAATCTAACTGTATATGAATCTAACTGTACATGAATCTAACAGTACATGAATCTAACTGTATATGAATCTAACTGTATATTAATCTAACTGTACATGAATCTAACAGTACATGAATCTAACTGTATATGAATCTAACTGTATATTAATCTAACTGTACATGAATCTAACAGTACATGAATCTAACTGTATATGAATCTAACTGTACATGAATCTAACTGTACATGAATCCAACTGTATATGAATCTAACTGTACATGAATCTAACTGTATATGAATCCAACTGTATATGAATCTAACAGTACATGAATCTAATTGTACATGAATCTAACTGTATATGAATCTAACTGTACATGAATCTAACAGTACATGAATCTAACTGTATATGAATCTAACTGTACATGAATCTAACAGTACATGAATCTAACTGTATATGAATCTAACTGTACATGAATAACTGTACATGAATCTAACAGTACATGAATCTAACTGTATATGAATCTAACTGTACATGAATCTAACTGTATATGAATCTAACCGTACATGAATCTAACTGTACATGAATCTAACTGTATATGAATCTAACTGTATATGAATCTAACTGTACATGAACCTAACAGTACATGAATCTAACTGTACATTAATCTAACAGTATATGAATCTAACAGTGTATGAATCTAACTGTACATGTACCTAACAGTACATGAATCTAACTGTATATGAATCTAACAGTATATGAATCTAACAGTACATGAATCTAACTGTATATAAATCTAACTGTATATGAATCTAACTGTATATGAATCTAACTGTACATGAATCTAACAGTACATGAATCTAACTGTACATGAATCTAACAGTATATGAATCTAACTGTACATGTACCTAACAGTACATGAATCTAACTGTATATAAATCTAACTGTATATGAATCTAACTGTATATGAATCTAACTGTACATGTACCTAACAGTACATGTACCTAACAGTACATGAATCTAACTGTATATGAATCTAACAGTATATGAATCTAACAGTATATAAATCTTAATGTATATAAATCTAACTGTATATGAATCCACACCAGTAACTGTAGTTTTATTTATGGAAGAGTATTAATGCCACATGTCATAAGCTTTTTTAGAAGAAAGTAAAAAAATTAAAACATGTATAAATTCTGAGATTAAAGTGAGAATTCTTTATAATTTAATCTCAGAATTCCCACTTTCTGAGATTAAAGTCAGAATTCTGAGATTAAAGACAATATTCTATATTCTTAATTCTTAAATCTCAGAATTCATGCTGTTTTCTTTTTTCTTCCTTTAGATTTTTTTATTTTTACATGTGACCCTAATACTCCTGTGTCT
The DNA here is from genome assembly GCF_958295425.1 of Solea solea. Taxonomy (NCBI): domain Eukaryota; kingdom Metazoa; phylum Chordata; class Actinopteri; order Pleuronectiformes; family Soleidae; genus Solea; species Solea solea. The sequence goes on from NC_081139.1 coordinate 29,513,500, forward strand.
AGTTCATTTAATCCATTTAAAGAAAAAACAAATTATACAATAGATTACAAAACACACACACACACACACACACACACGGTAAACCAGTCATCAGCAGCGTGAGGCCACATCCACATAGAAACAGCACAGTATAAAAAAAACACACAGGAACCCCCCGACTCAAAACACTGTAGTTACATATGCCAGGCCAGTAAGTGGCGCTGTAGTGCTGTTAAAAGGATGCATCACAAACGGAGAAGAAGAACAACAACAACCACAATCCAACAATCCTGTAATCTGCCATCGTAAATGTTGTTGTTACGTCCCGTCACACAGGGGGTTAAGGGGTTAGGGAGGTGGGGCTATGACATCATCGTTTTCCTAAAGTAGCGCATTCGCTGTCGTCATGGAAACACAAGGCCGGCGTTTTGAGATTGGACAAAAAGCAGCAGGTGTATTCACCTAAACTCGTTTTCAAAGCATTTTCATCGCTATAGCGTTAACTTAAAACGTCCGAGTTTCCCCTGAGCAGCTGGCTTACGTTTCCCTGCATTCTCGTCAATTTTGGAGGGAAAAAAATCACAACACGTCACCTTGACTATCGCGTCCCAATAGACCGCAGTATAAACTGTATATATAGCGTCATAATCCTTTGTTGTATCATGATAATCTCAGATTATCGCTGATTCACGCACGGCCCCAGTAATTATCGAAATCAACAGATTTGAAAATGTTGATTATCGTGATGATAAAAAGACTGTGATTGGACTCTGTGATGTTTCTCCTGCAGAGATGCACACACACACACACACACACAGACAGTCTCCAAATTCCTTGCCTCATCTCTCACAAATATTTCTTCTTTCCATCTCTCCAGCTCATTTCTCTCTCTCCCTCCTCGCTGCTCCGACATGTCCTCATACACAATCCCTCCCTTCCTCCGATCCCGGCCAGTCATCCCGAGCAGCCCTCAGTGGGATAAGTAGATCAGAGGCTGTTGAAACATGTAGAGCCAGAGAACGACCCGCTGAGGATACGCCGCTCTCCCTCTGTCTGTCTGGCTGTCTGTCTGGCTGTCTGTCTGTCCCGCGGCCGCATGGGAGCCGGACGGGTCCACATGACAGAGAGAGCGTGGAGTGAGGAGTAATTGCCAAGTGTGTGGATGCTTCTCCACATGTGTGTGTTAGTGTGTGTGTGTGTGTGTGTGTGTGTGTGTGTGTGTGTGTGAGGAGGGCATGGAGGGGAGGGTGTGTGAGGTAATGGAAGCGGGTGACAAAGACAGAGGAGAAGCCGTCCACTGCAGACAGGAGAGGCAGCGCAGCAGCCAGGCGACACAGTGCCTGCCCTCGTACAGGTGTGTGTGTGTGTGTGCGTGTGTGTATGTGTGTTCTCGTACGCGCGGCTGTGTGAGGACCGTTGATGAAGGGAAATTGAGGAGATTAAGGGGACGTTTGTGGGTTAAGACCTGGTTTTGGTTTGACTTAAGGCCATAGGAATTTTGTCTGGTCCTCACTTTCTGTTCAACCTCAATGTGGCTAAGGTTAAGACCTGGTTTTAGGTTTAGATTAGGGTTAAGGGTTTGGGCTTGTAGTTGTGATGGGTAAAGGGTTACACGGCCTGTTTAGGCACATTTTTCATTTTGTGTGTAAAATTTGGAAAAGTTGGCGTATCGTTAACATTTTTGTGAATAAAAGAGGACATTTAGAAATCACGTGAATTCCCTCCCAGCTTCCACACCTACAGTTCATCACGCTCGACTAACTCTTAACACGACACCTACAGCTCATCACCCTCGACTAACTCTTAACGCGACACCTACAGCTCATCACCCTCGACTAACTCTTAACACGACACCTACAGCTCATCACCCTCGACTAACTCTTAACGCGACACCTACAGTTCATCACGCTCGACTAACTCTTAACGCGACACCTACAGCTCATCACGCTCGACTAACTCTTAACACGCGGCTACAGCTCATCACGCTCGACTAACTCTTAACACGACACCTACAGCTCATCTCGCTCGACTAACTCTTAACACGACACCTACAGCTCATCACCCTCGACTAACTCTTAACACGACACCTACAGCTCATCGCGCTCGACTAACTATTAACACGACACCTACAGCTCATCACGCTCGACTAACTCTTAACACGACACCTACTGCTCATCACCCTCGACTAACTCTTAACACGACACCTACAGCTCATCACCCTCGACTAACTCTTAACACGACACCTACAGCTCATCACGCTCGACTAACTCTTAACACGACACCTACAGCTCATCACCCTCGACTAACTCTTAACACGACACCTACAGCTCATCACCCTCGACTAACTCTTAACACGACACCTACAGCTCATCACGCTCGACTAACTCTTAACACGACACCTACAGCTCATCTCGCTCGACTAACTCTTAACACGACACCTACAGCTCATCTCGCTCGACTAACTCGTAACACGACACCTACAGCTCATCTCGCTCGACTAACTCTTAACACGACACCTACAGCTCATCAGGCTCGACTAACTCTTAACACGACACCTACAGCTCATCACGCTCGACTAACTCGTAACACGACACCTACAGCTCATCACGCTCGACTAACTCCTAACACGACACCTACAGCTCATCACGCTCGACTAACTCTTATCACGACACCTACTGCTCATCACCCTCGACTAATTCCTAACACGACACCTACTGCTCATCACCCTCGACTAATTCTTAACACGACACCTACAGCTCATCTCGCTCGACTAACTCTTAACACGACACCTACAGCTCATCGCGCTCGACTAACTCTTAACACGACACCTACAGCTCATCACGCTCGACTAACTCTTAACACGCGGCTACAGCTCATCACGCTCGACTAACTCTTAACACGACACCTACAGCTCATCTCGCTCGACTAACTCGTAACACAACACCTACAGCTCATCTCGCTCGACTAACTCTTAACACGACACCTACAGCTCATCGCGCTCGACTAACTCTTAACACGACACCTACAGCTCATCACGCTCGACTAACTCTTAACACGCGGCTACAGCTCATCACGCTCGACTAACTCTTAACACGACACCTACAGCTCATCTCGCTCGACTAACTCGTAACACGACACCTACAGCTCATCTCGCTCGACTAACTCTTAACACGACACCTACAGCTCATCGCGCTCGACTAACTCTTAACACGACACCTACAGCTCATCACGCTCGACTAACTCTTAACACGCGGCTACAGCTCATCACGCTCGACTAACTCTTAACACGACACCTACAGCTCATCTCGCTCGACTAACTCGTAACACGACACCTACAGCTCATCTCGCTCGACTAACTCTTAACACGACACCTACAGCTCATCGCGCTCGACTAACACTTAACACGACACCTACAGCTCATTGCGCTCGACTAACTCTTAACACGACACCTACTGCTCATCACGCTCGACTAACTCTTAACACGACACCTACAGCTCATCACGCTCGACTAACTCTTAACACGACACCTACAGCTCATCACGCTCGACTAACTCTTAACACGACACCTACAGCTCATCACCCTCGACTAACTCTTAACACGACACCTACAGCTCATCACGCTCGACTAACTCTTAACACGACACCTACAGCTCATCTCGCTCGACTAACTCTTAACACGACACCTACAGCTCATCACCCTCGACTAACTCTTAACACGACACCTACAGCTCATCACGCTCGACTAACTCTTAACACGACACCTACAGCTCATCTCGCTCGACTAACTCTTAACACGACACCTACAGCTCATCTCGCTCGACTAACTCGTAACACGACACCTACAGCTCATCTCGCTCGACTAACTCTTAACACGACACCTACAGCTCATCAGGCTCGACTAACTCTTAACACGACACCTACAGCTCATCACGCTCGACTAACTCGTAACACGACACCTACAGCTCATCACGCTCGACTAACTCCTAACACGACACCTACAGCTCATCACGCTCGACTAACTCTTATCACGACACCTACTGCTCATCACCCTCGACTAATTCCTAACACGACACCTACTGCTCATCACCCTCGACTAATTCTTAACACGACACCTACAGCTCATCTCGCTCGACTAACTCTTAACACGACACCTACAGCTCATCGCGCTCGACTAACTCTTAACACGACACCTACAGCTCATCACGCTCGACTAACTCTTAACACGCGGCTACAGCTCATCACGCTCGACTAACTCTTAACACGACACCTACAGCTCATCTCGCTCGACTAACTCGTAACACAACACCTACAGCTCATCTCGCTCGACTAACTCTTAACACGACACCTACAGCTCATCGCGCTCGACTAACTCTTAACACGACACCTACAGCTCATCACGCTCGACTAACTCTTAACACGCGGCTACAGCTCATCACGCTCGACTAACTCTTAACACGACACCTACAGCTCATCTCGCTCGACTAACTCGTAACACGACACCTACAGCTCATCTCGCTCGACTAACTCTTAACACGACACCTACAGCTCATCGCGCTCGACTAACTCTTAACACGACACCTACAGCTCATCACGCTCGACTAACTCTTAACACGCGGCTACAGCTCATCACGCTCGACTAACTCTTAACACGACACCTACAGCTCATCTCGCTCGACTAACTCGTAACACGACACCTACAGCTCATCTCGCTCGACTAACTCTTAACACGACACCTACAGCTCATCGCGCTCGACTAACACTTAACACGACACCTACAGCTCATTGCGCTCGACTAACTCTTAACACGACACCTACTGCTCATCACGCTCGACTAACTCTTAACACGACACCTACAGCTCATCACGCTCGACTAACTCTTAACACGACACCTACAGCTCATCACGCTCGACTAACTCTTAACACGACACCTACAGCTCATCACCCTCGACTAACTCTTAACACGACACCTACAGCTCATCACGCTCGACTAACTCTTAACACGACACCTACAGCTCATCTCGCTCGACTAACTCTTAACACGACACCTACAGCTCATCACCCTCGACTAACTCTTAACACGACACCTACAGCTCATCACGCTCGACTAACTCTTAACACGACACCTACAGCTCATCTCGCTCGACTAACTCTTAACACGACACCTACAGCTCATCTCGCTCGACTAACTCGTAACACGACACCTACAGCTCATCTCGCTCGACTAACTCTTAACACGACACCTACAGCTCATCAGGCTCGACTAACTCTTAACACGACACCTACAGCTCATCACGCTCGACTAACTCGTAACACGACACCTACAGCTCATCACGCTCGACTAACTCCTAACACGACACCTACAGCTCATCACGCTCGACTAACTCTTATCACGACACCTACTGCTCATCACCCTCGACTAATTCCTAACACGACACCTACTGCTCATCACCCTCGACTAATTCTTAACACGACACCTACAGCTCATCTCGCTCGACTAACTCTTAACACGACACCTACAGCTCATCGCGCTCGACTAACTCTTAACACGACACCTACAGCTCATCACGCTCGACTAACTCTTAACACGCGGCTACAGCTCATCACGCTCGACTAACTCTTAACACGACACCTACAGCTCATCTCGCTCGACTAACTCGTAACACAACACCTACAGCTCATCTCGCTCGACTAACTCTTAACACGACACCTACAGCTCATCGCGCTCGACTAACTCTTAACACGACACCTACAGCTCATCACGCTCGACTAACTCTTAACACGCGGCTACAGCTCATCACGCTCGACTAACTCTTAACACGACACCTACAGCTCATCTCGCTCGACTAACTCGTAACACGACACCTACAGCTCATCTCGCTCGACTAACTCTTAACACGACACCTACAGCTCATCGCGCTCGACTAACTCTTAACACGACACCTACAGCTCATCACGCTCGACTAACTCTTAACACGCGGCTACAGCTCATCACGCTCGACTAACTCTTAACACGACACCTACAGCTCATCTCGCTCGACTAACTCGTAACACGACACCTACAGCTCATCTCGCTCGACTAACTCTTAACACGACACCTACAGCTCATCGCGCTCGACTAACACTTAACACGACACCTACAGCTCATTGCGCTCGACTAACTCTTAACACGACACCTACTGCTCATCACGCTCGACTAACTCTTAACACGACACCTACAGCTCATCACGCTCGACTAACTCTTAACACGACACCTACAGCTCATCGCGCTCGACTAACTCTTAACACGACACCTACAGCTCATCGCGCTCGACTAACTCTTAACACGACACCTACAGCTCATCGCGCTCGACTAACTCTTAACGCGACACCTACAGCTCATCGCGCTCGACTAACTCTTAACACGACACCTACTGCTCATCACGCTCGACTAACTCTTAACACAACACCTACAGCTCATCGCGCTCGACTAACTCTTAACACGACACCTACAGCTCATCACGCTCGACTAACTCTTATCAAGACACCTACTGCTCATCGCGCTCGACTAACTCTTAACACGACACCTACAGCTCATCACGCTCAACTAACTCTTAACGCGACACCTACTGCTCATCACCCTCGACTAACTCTTAACACGACACCTACTGCTCATCACCCTCGACTAACTCTTAACACGACACCTACAGCTCATCACCCTCGACTAACTCTTAACACGACACCTACAGCTCATCACACTAGACTAACTCTTAACACGACACCTATCACGCTCGACTAACTCTTAACACGACACCTACTGCTCATCACGCTCGACTAACTCTTAACACGACACCTACAGCTCATCACGCTCGACTAACTCTTAACACGACACCTACAGCTCATCTCGCTCGACTAACTCGTAACACGACACCTACAGCTCATCTCGCTCGACTAACTCTTAACACGACACCTACAGCTCATCGCGCTCGACTAACTCTTAACACGACACCTACAGCTCATCGCGCTCGACTAACTCTTAACACGACACCGTCACCTACTGCTCATCACGCTCGACTAACTCTTAACACGACACCTACAGCTCATCTCGCTCGACTAACTCTTAACACGACACCTACAGCTCATCTCGCTCGACTAACTCTTAACACGACACCTACTGCTCATCACCCACGACTAACTCTTAACACGACACCTACAGCTCATCACCCTCGACTAACTCTTAACACGACACCTACAGCTCATCACACTCGACTAACTCTTAACACGACACCTATCACGCTCGACTAACTCTTAACACGACACCAACTGCTCATCACGCTCGACTAACTCTTAACACGACACCTACAGCTCATCGCGCTCGACTAACTCTTAACACGACACCTACAGCTCATCGCGCTCGACTAACTCTTAACGCGACACCTACAGCTCATCGCGCTCGACTAACTCTTAACACGACACCTACTGCTCATCACGCTCGACTAACTCTTAACACAACACCTACAGCTCATCGCGCTCGACTAACTCTTAACACGACACCTACAGCTCATCACGCTCGACTAACTCTTATCAAGACACCTACTTCTCATCGCGCTCGACTAACTCTTAACACGACACCTACAGCTCATCACGCTCGACTAACTCTTAACGCGACACCTACTGCTCATCACCCTCGACTAACTCTTAACACGACACCTACTGCTCATCACCCTCGACTAACTCTTAACACGACACCTACAGCTCATCACCCTCGACTAACTCTTAACACGACACCTACAGCTCATCACACACGACTAACTCTTAACACGACACCTATCACGCTCGACTAACTCTTAACACGACACCTACTGCTCATCACGCTCGACTAACTCTTAACACGACACCTACAGCTCATCACGCTCGACTAACTCTTAACACGACACCTACAGCTCATCTCGCTTGACTAACTCCTAACACGACACCTACAGCTCATTGCGCTCGACTAACTCTTAACACGACACCTACAGCTCATCGCGCTCGACTAACTCTTAACGCGACACCTACAGCTCATCGCGCTCGACTAACTCTTAACACGACACCTACTGCTCATCACGCTCGACTAACTCTTAACACAACACCTACAGCTCATCGCGCTCCACTAACTCTTAACACGACACCTACAGCTCATCACGCTCGACTAACTCTTATCAAGACACCTACTGCTCATCGCGCTCGACTAACTCTTAACACGACACCTACAGCTCATCACGCTCGACTAACTCTTAACGCGACACCTACTGCTCATCACCCTCGACTAACTCTTAACACGACACCTACTGCTCATCACCCTCGACTAACTCTTAACACGACACCTACAGCTCATCACCCTCGACTAACTCTTAACACGACACCTACAGCTCATCACACTAGACTAACTCTTAACACGACACCTATCACGCTCGACTAACTCTTAACACGACACCTACTGCTCATCACGCTCGACTAACTCTTAACACGACACCTACAGCTCATCACGCTCGACTAACTCTTAACACGACACCTACAGCTCATCACGCTCGACTTACTCTTAACACGACACCTACAGCTCATCGCGCTCGACTAACTCTTAACACGACACCTACTGCTCATCACGCTCAACTAACTCTTAACACGACACCTACTGCTCATCGCGCTCGACTTACTCTTAACACGACACCTACAGCTCATCACGCTCGACTAACTCTTAACACGACACCTACAGCTCATCGCGCTCGACTAACTCTTAACGCAACACCTACAGCTCATCGCGCTCGACTAACTCTTAACACGACACCTACAGCTCATCACGCTCGACTAACTCTTAACACGACACCTACTGCTCATCACGCTCGACTTACTCTTTACACGACACCTACAGCTCATCACCCTCGACTAACTCTTAACACGACACCTACAGCTCATCACCCTCAACTAACTCTTAACACGACACCTACAGCTCATCACGCTCGACTAACTCTTAACACGACACCTACTGCTCATCGCGCTCGACTTACTCTTAACACGACACCTACAGCTCATCACGCTCGACTAACTCTTAACACGACACCTACTGCTCATCACGCTCAACTAACTCTTAACACGACACCTACTGCTCATCGCGCTCGACTTACTCTTAACACGACACCTACTGCTCATCACGCTCAACTAACTCTTAACACGACACCTACTGCTCATCGCGCTCGACTTACTCTTAACACGACACCTACAGCTCATCACGCTCGACTAACTCTTAACGCGACACCTACTGCTCATCGCGCTCGACTAACTCTTAACGCGACACCTACAGCTCATCGCGCTCGACTAACTCTTAACACGACACCTACAGCTCATCACGCTCGACTAACTCTTAACACGACACCTACAGCTCATCACGCTCGACTAACTCTTAACACGACACCTACAGCTCATCTCGCTCGACTAACTCTTAACACGACACCTACAGCTCATCACGCTCGACTAACTCTTAACACGACACCTACAGCTCATCACGCTCGACTAACTATTAACACGACACCTACAGCTCATCACGCTCGACTAACTCTTAACACGACACCTACTGCTCATCACCCTCGACTAACTCTTAACACGACACCTACAGCTCATCACCCTCGACTAACTCTTAACACGACACCTACAGCTCATCACGCTCGACTAACTATTAACACGACACCTACAGCTCATCACGCTCGACTAACTCTTAACACGACACCTACTGCTCATCCCGCTCGACTAACTCTTAACGCGACACCTACAGCTCATCACGCTCGACTTACTCTTAACACGACACCTACAAATACCTTCTTTTTCCATTTTTACTGAATCTTTAAAAAAAGTGTGTTTAAATCTGCTAAATCTCACTAAGACAGCTGCACGTAAGGACCTTTTCTGACATAAAACATTGACCTTGTCAGGACCAGGAGTCCTCATGGAGACCAAAAACCTGGTCCTAATGAGGCAAGGTTTAGGGCTAAGATTTGAATTGTGGTTATGGTTAAGGTTGGGGATAACAATTTGGTGAGGCTGCCCAAATAAATGGCGGTCAATGTGTGTCCTTAAAAAGACAGCGGTGTGTGTGTGTGTGTGAGTGTGTGAGTGTGCGTGTGTGTGTGTGTGTGAGAGAGACAAGAGGGGTCATGTTGGAGAGAGTAATCTCCCCAGGATTAAGAGTGCTGCTCCTGTGTTAATGTGACTGTCAATGAGAATTAAGTCCCTGGACCGATCCCCTTGCCCTCTCTCTCTCTCTCTCTGTCCCTCCCTCCCTCCCTCCCTCCCTGTCTCCCTCCCTTCTGTCCTCCCTGTCACACTAATGACACCACTTTCTGTGAAGTGCCAGCGCTGAAGTGCCGCACGCGCTGAAAACAATAGGGGAATAATTACACACACTCTCTCAATACAGTACAAACTGCAGGTCGAGCAGCGGGACGAGCGAGAGAGAGAGATACAGAGAGAGAGAGAGAGACAGAGAGAGAGAGAGAGGGAAGGAAGGAGGAGGAGGAGAAGAAGAAGAGGGGATGGGAGTGGGAGGAGTGAAGGAGACAAGGATGACTAACAATTACAACACCATAGGGGTTGGGTCTCATTACTGCACCATTAACATGCACAGTCACCCCCCCCCCACCACCACCACTTTGTGTGTGTGTGTGTGTGTTCTCGTTTTCGTCAACTCGTTAGGATCTACCACAGTATTCTACACTGACCTTGCCAGGACCACTAGTCCTCACGGAGACCAAAACCTGGTCCTTATGAGACACGCAACCTGATTTCTGAGGAACTGGTTAAATTAAGGGAAAAAAGACTTTGATTGTTCTAACATGCAGTGTCCGCACAAGAATAGCTGCACAAACTGGTGTGTGTGTACGTCTTTGAGACCTTTTAGAGCACAAACACTGACCTTGTCAGAATCAGTCGCCCTCAAAGAGACCAAAACCTGGTCCTAATGAGGCAGAACCTAATTTCTGAAGAACTGGTTTCAGTATAAAAAGGTAACGTTTGCCATACTAACTACTAGTTCTGGTTAAATCCAGGGATGAAGGTTGTAAGCTGATCTAATATATTTGTTGCCTCTTTAGGACCTTCACTGACACTGACCTTGTCGGGACCAGTGGTCCTCATGGAGACCAAGACCTGGAACAAATGAGGCAGAACCTTCATTTGTTCTGAGGAACGGTTAAGTTTATGGCTGAGATTTGGTTAAGGTTCAGGTTCAGGAGTGTCCAAGTCAAAAAGGTCCTTCACAGGGTAGCTGCCAAAACCTGTATGTGTGTGTATGTGCGTGTGAGTGAGAGAGAGAGTGAGAGAGAGAGAGAGAGAGAGAGAGAGAGCGGGGAGGGCTGTACGTGCGAATTCTGCAACACACCTCCCTGCTTCTGTGCGCAATCTGCTCGCAGAGCCCGACGGCAGAGCTCAGCTCTCCTCACTTCTCACATCTGTCTCCTCCTCTCCTCTCCTCTCCTCTCACATCTGTCTTCTCCTCTCCTCTCCTCTCCTCTCGTCTTTATTCCATCAGCCAGTCACGATCCACGCGAGGAGCGATTAGAAAAGCAGCGCGGTCAGCGGAACATCATCACAGATCACTCTCCAGGCGCCACGAGCAGCGACGCGGTCGTTTATTCAACCGCACACCGACCGACCGACTGACTGACTGACTGCATCAACCCCACGCAGCTCAATCTTCCCCGCGCTTATACGCGCCTCACACACACACACACACACACACGGTCAGTGACACCGCTGCTGGGTTTGTGCCATTTTTACGCACAGAGAGTTTTCTTTTGCTGCTGTTTATGAAAGAAAGATAAACGAGCCACAGACATCAAAGTTCCTGTTTAAGTCATTTAGTCAGTCAGTCCATCAGTCCCTGTCACCCACGGAAGAAAGAGAAATGTCGGGGGAAAAGTCTCATCCTCACATCCGTGCGTCATGGAATGATTTACGCACGGAATCAAAACTGAAAATCTGCACTAATTGCAAAGAAAATCAAAGAAATCCCCTTACCTCGAAATCTATGAACTCGATGCCATGATCTCTGCAGTTAAAGGATCCAGGTGATGAATCAGAAAACTGTTAATGTCACTTCCAACTTCAACTCCACTGATTTGTCTTTTTATTTCTTGTTTTTTTTCCACTAAATCCTTATTTTTGGAGAGGCTGCAGTCCACGTTCCACACACACAAACCCACCAAACCCCGTGAGGCAGAGGTGAGGAGGGCGGCTCACTGCTACACCGGAGAACCAGAGCCGCGGATCCCGCACAGAACAAGTGATGGTGAGCGCCAGATCTCACCGCGTCCCGTCGCAGAAAGTCACGAAAAGTGCGTAAATCCTGTCCAAAGAGACGCAGAGCTGGTGTTTCTGTGTCTGTCACACTCCACACACACAAGTTCACCAGCCACAGTGAAGGCGTTAAAGTCACCGCTGCTGCCGCTGCCGCTGCTGCTGCTGATGATGATGAGGAGAGTGATGGTGCTGTGATGAAGGGAGCGATAGTTGCGCTCCCGTCGCTCCTCCCGAGCGCGGATCGATTGGACGCTAGGAACGCGAGGCGAGTCCGTCTTCCCCATTCAGAGCACGTGCAACAGCGCCCGCCCAGTTCACCACACACACACACACACACACACACCTTCCCCTTCCTCACTGATGTCATGTAGTTTACAAGTGCAGGCTGGACTGTTGGAGTGGAGGGGGAGGAGACTGGAAACATGACTTCATCTAAATCTGCGAAAAGTTAATCCTGACAAGTCCTTCAGTCTGAACATTGTCGCAGGAGCATTCCAGTTACAGCTTGAAGTCCACATTTCTGAGTAGAGTGGGAGCTTCTTCCACTGGGACAACTCAGTCGGAAAGTCGGAGCAACCTCGGCTACTTTTACGCGGTTGTCTATTTGCATCGGAAGTTGGAGGTCTGAACTGGGAGTGACCGAGAAGTCGCTAAAACAACGTATCTCAGTCGCAAAGAAAGCTCTACAAGGAAGTTCAAATGCGACAAAGGTGACATCAAACAGTAAAGTCGTGCTGTTTGTTGGGGAAGTTGAAGACACCTACTCAACTCAGAAATTACGACTTCCGACGACAACTGGAACGCACCATCAATTGCACTTCTGTCTCATGTGCTCCAATTTAAATCACTCGTACACATACGTAGTAGTTGTCCATTTTTGTCGCTAACGCCGTTTGTGTGCGCAGAATACAGCGTAGAGTGATCAACTCGGACGTGACGTCACTCCCAGTCCTGACGACCTCTGATGGAACACACCGAACATGCCTGTTACCAGATGTGTGACCAGCTACAACTCAAATCTTCATCACATTCATCACAGATCACATTCTTACTACGAAGTGTTTTGCATCTGCACGCGACTGCAAACAAGCGAACGAGGTATTGAAGCCAAAAAAGAAACGGAATCTATCGCAGTGAATTCAGGAGTGAGCTGTAACTCTAGAGGGCGACACTCCCACGGCCCGTTATTGTTTAACTTTGCCGTTGTTGGCGCAGGTCGATGACATCAGCGTGTTATAGGTCAAAGCCGCAGTGATTCATGTTACAACAACATCAGACACTGATCAAAAACCACATGCTGAAGTGACTCAGATCTGATCTGAAACTGGAATCGTTCACACTCAGTGGCATGAGTCACTTGAGTGTGGTAACGGCAGCAGAGGCGTCCTGCTGCTGTCGTCCATCTGTTCACGGCCTTCTTCACACGAGTGGTTGTTAGAATGACTGTTGCCTCTTTATCATGTCAGATCAGCCCCGGTCATTCTCCGCTGACCTTTCTCGTTCAAAGTCACATTTTGACGCTCGGTTTTGAACGTGATTCATTAGATATGAACGCAAACAAGCGGTCGATCAGGCGTACCTAATAAAACGGCTATGCATCACATTGAGTGAGTTCTTCTGGGGTTTACATTGTCCTTGTTTGTGTGTGTCTTTTAGTAGTCCACCTCACGTCTCCACACGTGTACGGCACGGGTCTGTGGACGTGGGGGTGGTGTGGGCTCCCCGCTCCACCACCCCCACCATCACCTCCACCACCTCCACCACCCAATGAGATGTTAAAGAGAATTTAATCACAGCCACCTCTCCATTACGCGCTCAGAGACAGCCCATCAATTATTCCATCCCCGGACTATACACCAGTGTGTTGATGGCAATTGATTGCTTTGCTGTATATTTGCAGTCGTTAAGACTGAGAGGAGGTCTGTGTCTGCTAACGACCCGAGGTGAAGACTGTACATTACGTCCTGATACAGATATACTGCATATACACCACAGGCCCGGCGGTGTCACCGCGGGGTTCGTTTTAGTTTGGATTAAAGATCTTTTAATTAATGTCGTCTAAAAATAAATAAATATGACACGTAACGAGAGCAACATCCTTGTCTTCCACCCTCGCCTAATGAACCACACTTTCTTTTTCTGCTGCCTCGGCACAGAGAGAGAGAGAGAGAGAAGGTGTTGTATTTTATCTTCTAACCGATTCATCTGAGCTCGAATCTGTTACAAATCGATCCGTCTGTGTTTGAACTGAGCACAGATTAGACGCCGCTGTAGGTTTGCCAGGAGAGAAGCCCTTCAGATGTCAGGGAGTCAGATAAACACATTAAACTGCAAAAAAAAAAAAAACCCTAACAAAATAAAATCAAAGTTTGAGCCCAGTGGAGACAGCTGCGGGGCTGCTCACGTCCGTCACCGAGGGCTTCTCTGTGCTCGTCCGGGGGCTAATTCAGTTTGCAGACAAACTGGGACAAATGCAGTGTGACTGTGAGGTTTAAGTGAGCGGGAGAAGCTGATGAAACAGAATATATCCTGTCTGCATCGGCCAGGTACGGCCGCGTCGACAACAACCAGCGTGTCGCAGTGGGAATCAGAGGCCCTTTAAAGTGGGGGCAGCTAATGGATGCAGCATCCCGGAGCACTTATCTCATCTATGCTCACAGGGAGAGAAAAAACACATCATGTTACATAAACACTCTGCTGGACTTCAAGAAATGTGAGTTTGACCGCTGTGGAATTCAATTCACTTACGCTCCGAGTTGATGTTCTCCGTACTCGTAACAACACACACACACACACACACACACACACGTAGACACGAGGCGCGTCCAGTGTCAGGGTCGCATCACGGACGACTATCATCGTCGCTGTGGAAAACGCAGCGGAGACGACTAATGAGGCCCCACCCCTTTTCTTTTCTGTTTTCACGGCAGCCATTTTGACAGGTCACATTAGGAAAAACACAGGTGAAAATAAAAAAAAAACCTAAAATATCACATAAATCGCTTAAAAGTCGCTTAAAACACGTAAATAAACACACACACACACACACACACATTTATCTTCCTCACTTCCTGTCCTCATTTACAGGAAGTGACTGAGCCCCGTTAATGTGATCAGTAACATGCTGAAACACATGCCTTGGAAAAGGGCAACATGTAACATGGCTAATTATTGAAGGGTGTAGAGTGGTAACATGTCCAGAGGCGGGTCCTCGTCTGTTAGTTTGTGACAGTGTGCTGGCAGGCAACACCTGTAACACACACACACACACACACACACAGGAGAATGTCCCTGTCTTTGGAAGCTCTCACCTCTGTTGGACGATCCTCTCACGTCTCCTCTTCCACTCCAGAGCTGCACACGTGGACACAGCCGGCAGCCGAGCAGGCCTCGCTTGGTGGGACGTGGATTTGAAGGCACCACGGAGGTCAGAGAGAACACACGTCCTGGTTCCCCGTTTCCTGCGTGGAGATCCTTCACTTGTTCACGAGGTCACTGGCAGTAACCCGAGCAGCGGCATAAACAGTGGCTCAGTGTCTGTCTGTCAATACTCGGGAAGTTCAGACACAACATCTGCAGAGAAGAGAAGATGCAGCAGCATCAGCAGCAGCAGCAGCAGCAGCAGCTCGACTGCTGACACCAAACGTGCGACGTTGAAAGCAAACACAGGTGATCAAACGTTGCCCTCTTGTGACACAGTGGATTTATTTGTGCATAAGTTAGAGCAGGACCGTCAGGTTCCATCACACTGAGCAAGGAGTGAAGATTCGGCTCATGCGTGGTGTTGTACTGCCCTCATGTGGCCACAGCGCACAACTGTTTACTCACAGTGGTTTTTGAGGCCATCTAGATTTATTATGGTGACAGTAAAAACTGAACTAGTGCCATTTTGCAAGGAGGCCCCCGGACCTGAACTTAGTAAAATAATCAGGCTGTCTGACATCAGCAAGAACCCGCTTCACTTCTCCCCCCTCGCAAGGACAGACATCAGAAGATGATGGATTAAATTAAGATGAATTTCATCCCTCATGCCTAATATGACAGACACAGACAGAAGACATGCTACAGCAGCATTTTAGGGATTATTTATTTAAAAAAAATAGAAGTTAACACAGCTTTGGAATGTGAAATTGACCGACTCGACTTCAGCGTCGATAAATGAAACATGAAGCTGACAGAGAGGTCGAGAAACGCACAAGAAACAGAGAAAGAAATTCATCGTCTGATCTCCACAACTCTCTCGTGAGCGTTGCGCCGCATTACAAACTGTGCTCATTAAACTTTCAAAGTAGTTTAAAAATACACAACGTACTAACAGCAGCGTCTAATACAAACTACACTGATAATAACACTGATAATGATGATGGAAAAGAAAAAGCACATTTGTTTAAATAATAACTGACACAAGTGAACTGTGAAAAATGGGTTTGAAATACGACGTTTAGACAATCATCAGACAAAAGATGATAAATGCATAAAAGTGTGTTTTGTGAGACACGATATTAACGCGACTGAGCGTCTTAATGTGTCTCACTTACCGACCGTCCCTCATTTTTGTTTTTCTTACAGTTTCTTACTGTTTCGGTCTTTCTGAACGAGACGATGTGACGTTACTTGTCTGCGGCATCCAGGACTTTGTCAAGCAAAACTATCAGACCTGACCAGAGCGGGAGAGTCGAGGAGCGTTTGTCTCGTCAAAACTCCGGAATGACAATGAGGATTGTTTAGCGAGCGGAAACCTTCTCTGTTTTTCAGTCAAACTGTGACATGTCTGTCTTCACGTGAGACAAATCACTTCCTGTGTGCAGCACGGGGGGGCGACGTGTGGAGGTGACAGCCTTAACCAGGAGTGTGTGACGCGGTGGAGATGATGAAGAAACCGACGTCTCACTGCTGTCCAAGCTTTTCAAACCCAAACACAAGCTCAGACTGACCACTGACACATGAAGGTCACGTTAAAGGTCCAGTGTGTGACTAACTTACTGAACTTTATATACTTTCACACGAGGACCTCGCTTTACAGAGGCCGCCATCAGGTGCCATGTGTTTCCACTGTTTTTGGAACTCAGGTGAGGTGAAATGGCTCCGCCCACATAAACCAGGTGCATAAATCAACAAAGGTGAAGGAGGGGAAAGATGCTTTCTGGTACGTGAAGGCCACCGTACTTCTGTAAACTGCAAGACTACAAGTGAGTGGACAAGGGGGCAGAACTTCATCACTTGTCCCACACACTGTCGTCCTGCGGCCTGCAGACAGACCCCTCCTCTCTTGAGGAGTCCTCTGTTTGCACTGTGCAGTTTTCACCACTAGATGTCACTGATTCCGACACACTGGACCCGTAAGAGTGTTGTTCAGCAGTCACATGTTTGTGATCCTCACACCTCTGTGGTCACAGAGGTCAGAGTTCATCACAAGGCTTGTTGAGGGTGGGGACGGTGTTAGAGGAGAGTAAATACAGTGTGTGTGTGTGTTGTCAGGCTGTCGTCTCAGGTGACAAACACGTAAACAACAAGCCCGTACGTTTGTTCTGCCGTGTGCATAATTGCACATAATTAAACGTGTGCCTGCTGATGCATGTGTGTGTGTGTGTGTGTGTGTGTGTTTAGGGAGCGCTCACGCTGAGGGAGTTGCTCGTCAGCGGCGGGAGATTCCCCTGCCTTGTCCTGTGAGACCACTTTGTCCTTTTTCTGCCAAGTCACGTATCGAGCGCCCCGCAGCCACATCGTGATAGCAGCTCTCGTCCTGACAGTTATATCTGAGAAGGACGGACGCACAGGCACTTTATCTCTCCTCCTCTCAGTCTTTCTAATCCAACATTTGTCTGTGGGGCTCTTAAACCGCCATGGCCGTGTGTCCGGGGCCTAATTTATGTGTTTTTAAATAAAAATGTAGTGGCGTGGATGAAGCCTCGGCTGCTCCTCTCAGGTGTTCTGTCGGTCGGGTTAAAAAGGCGTTATTTCACAAGAACATGTGGAAACCACCGCTCTTTCTACTCTTTGTCTTTTCCCCCCATTTCTTTTCTCTCTCCCTCTCTCACACACACACACACACAGACACACACACACACACACACACGCTGGCAGACAGGAAGTGTCACTCACAGCTCAAAGATGACAGTCAGGGAGGAAGAGGAGGTGTGTGAGGCCGGCCCCGTGCATCCCTGTACAGATGTCAGAGTTGTGGGTGAACATCCCTGAGAGACAGACACACATCCATCATCATCATCATCGTCATCGTGTCAGCTGTGCGGTCATGTGACATAACTGAAAACACTGCAGTGACATCTGCAGAGCGATGAAGGACCTAAACACTCTTTCACAACTCTCTGTTGGTTAATGCAAAGTACTTTTGCACAAAGCACTTTTGGAGCCACTTTACTTTACTTGCACCACGTGCTTCTGCAGTCGAGCTGTAGCTGGTTTGTCCATGCGGGCTCCTGTAGAAACCCCCCCCCACACACACACACACACACACACAGGACAACACTTTACTCTTCTACGGCACTGTGACACGAGCCGTGAGCAGCACTGACTGTGTCTGCTGCCATAATGTGGCTAACGCTAATGCTCCGTCACTCACCACAGTAAAGACATCGTCTTCAGGACATTTACCAGCTGTAACACCAACAGAGGGGGCGCTGTTGTCTGTAGCCGCACACACACACACACACACACACACAATGTTTATAGCAAGTAAGATTTTAAACAGGCACTTAATGGCAGCAGGCAGTAAATCAATGTGGGAGGGGAGGGGCCGAGGGAGTGGGAGGGTTGTATAAAGTGAGAGAAAGAGAGTCAAAGGGAGGACAGGTGGGAGAGCAAGATGGAGGGAGAAGAACAAAGTGCACAAGGCAGGAAGAGGGAGGGAGAGAGGGAGGGAGAGAGGGAGGAGCCCGACTCACCTCCGCTTGGTTTAATATCCGTCTGTATTCTGTGCTGCTGCCAGCGCGGTGACACGAACACACGCCTGAAAACAGCAATGCACTCGATAATCAATCAGCCAAGGACAGAGGAGACAGGCGAGGCTCAGTCACAATAATCTCAAGCCTTCTCTCTCGTGTTTTATATTCTTCTTCTTCTTCTTCTTCTTCTTCTTCTTCTTCTTTTCAGTCGTCTCTGTCTGAACAGCTGAGAGAGAACAGACACAATCACTTTAATCAGTCGTTTCTTAAGTGGGCCGAAAACAGGGTTTACTTCTTTTGATATGATCTTCCTAATTCACACAGAGTGCAGAGAAGTTTCTCTCTCCTTCTGTGGCCCACTGCTGCCACCTGGTGTTCTGAAACACGTACTTTCACTTTTTATTCACTAGAAAGCATCATATAAATCAAACTAATGACAATGACAGGCATCTACTGTACCTAACAAATCATCTGTGCACATATTTACGCTCACTGGCCACTTTATTAGGTACAGACGACACCTTATAAAGTGGCAGGAGTCTGTTTCAAAGTTCTTCTCCACACTTTGAATGTAATGACTGGTCATTTGAGTTCTTGTTGCTTTTCTGTACTCTGGCTCTCGCACACATGGCATTGTCTCCAGAGAACTACTGGATATCGTCTCTCACGACCAGTACTCGTTGTGAGTGGAAAGTCCAAGTCGACCAGAACATTCTCTGGACTTTTCTTGCGTTGAGTTGGAAGACGTTTCACCTCTCATCCAGGAAGCTCCTTCAGGTGAAACGTCTTTATCTTATATCACCTGGAGGACTAAGAACCTTCAAAAACAGTCGATTCCTGCTCTAAATCTAAAGGTGGTTGTGCGTGAAAATCCCAGCAGATCAGGATCTTCTGCAGAGAGCTGGAGGCAGCTGGACCCGCCGTCCATTACACTGTCCATTAAAGGGCTTTTCTATTCTATTCTATTTTGAACTTTTTGCTTTTACACCTCTCTTTTACCTTTCTCTCTGTACTTTCTTTGGTTTTGATTTACTTCTAGTTGTGTTTTCCTGCTCTTGGGATTGAGGTGGAGCGTTTCACACATGTTGATCCTCTGTTGGATCATGTGTTCATGTCAGTTTCACTCCGTGTTATGTTCATCTGAAGGGTGATTCTTTTGGATTTTTGTTTGTTAATTAAAAAGTCATCTCTATTTTGAGCTCCTCAACAACGACCTAAAGAGTGGCTGATCAAGTGTTTGTATGCAGACCACGTCATTTCCCCTCTTCTATTGAAACATTATTTAAAAAGTTAAAAAACGAGGAGGAGCAGGAGGAGGAGAAGAAGAGTCGAGCCGGATGAATAGAACACAATAGAAGAACGAGACGGCGTGAGACGTGTCATTAATCTCGGGATGAAAGGAGGGATCGGGGAACAGGGTCAGGGCCGAGATGACCTCTCATTCAGTCGCCGCGCTGCTATCGCCAGCAGCCGCGCGTCTCGCCCAAAAGCTTCTTAGCATAAATCCAGCAAACGCCATGAATTCCCAATGAGTTCCTCCACGAGCAGGAAGACGTTATCGCCGTTTACAGGTCGCACAGGTACAGGTACATCAAACCTGCTACTGCTTCTATGACAAACACTGGAGAGTTATATATATATATATATATATATATATATATATATATATATATATATATATTCAGAGTAGCATCAGAGTTAATGAAGAGGCTAAAATGTGCTCGCGCACGTTGGCCGAGGCCACTTCTTCTGCGGGCCGACGATCCACAGTAAATCTAACAAAAGGAGTTCATTTAATTCTTTAAATGTGTTATTATTTTGGAAAATACAAACACTGTTGCGTCACATTGCTCTAATATGATTTATGTAGTAAAGTACAGCAGTGTGACAGCGTTAAAGTAACAGTAAAGGAATCAATTTAACTCTTTATATTGAACCTTTAGTGTTCCGTCAAATCTAAATGAGTTACATTTAACAAAATGTCACTATCGCTCGCTTCAAATTTATAACATTACGTGTGATATATATTCAAAATAACATCAGGTAATCGCACTAAAACAGTCAAAGGCACATTTTGTTCGTCTGCTTGAGAAAGGAAATCAAAGTTGCTCTAACGTAAACATCACTTTCTGAAACTTGAAATGACTTATTTGTTTATCCGGTGCAGTATAGTTGAGATCAGCCTACAGTGATGCATTATGGGTTGTTTGGAGCATTAATATTGCACGGTTTTACAAGTGTGTCTATGGACTTTCAACAATTTAGTGGACGCACGCACACACACACACACACACACACACAGCGTCATCAGATAAGTTTTCACGTTTTCTTCGAGCAAAACTTGTGTTGTTATAAATATTGCACATTTGTCATGATAACGGTGTTCCCTGTAGACGACGCTGCAAGTCTCTGCATGCACAGACAGCACTTAATGCACACGCTCTTTTTTTAGGTTCTTTGGATTGAAATTGCTTTAAAAGGCACAAAAAGACTGAAATAAAACCCAAGTTCAAATGAGAAGAGTGTGTCACCCACCAGTGCTAAGTTCACGTCTGTGTTTACTGTGCGTGATAAATGAATGTAGGATTCCAGAATGCAGAATTCCCCCTATGAGAGAGAGAGAGAGAGAGAGCTGAAGACGCACAACAAGACCACCAGGGAGCTGTGACTGCTCAGGAGGGACAGACTGCGTTTAAACCTCTCCAACGTTCATATCTCAGCTGTCAGCGGGACATTAAAGAGCAGAATGAGGGTGAAGATGAGGTAAAAGTACAGTGTTAGCACAGGGAGCTCTTCTTCATTAACAGCTGTTTAAGCTCTTCAAATGACAGGGCATCACATTAGGTCGACCGCTGAGTCGGTGAATATAACGTGTTAATGAGGGAAGAGAGTGGAGCATGCATCATAAAACTGGGGGGGGCTAAATGGAACTCAGCCAATGTGAATTTGATGTTTTTTTTCACACAGGTCCTGACAGATGTGACATGTTTGCCGTCACACTGAGTCATATGCTTCTTTCACTCATGCTATCTTTGTACAGGCGTTAAAGGACAAACTTCTAAGTACTCGTAGTACATTGTATAGTTATTGAATTGAAGTAGTTGTTCGCTGATTTGATTTATACGGGAGCTTTAGTAAAATTAGACACAGCAGCCATTTTGATTAGGTTACAGTCGGAAAAACCACAGGTGGGAAATCATCAAACGGACGCATTCCATTTAGCTGGGTTTTGGGGATGTCATTTGGAACAGAGAGGGTGAGGCCGATCTACTGCAGTCATCAACATTCAAACCACTCGGTGTTGGAAGAAAGTAGCCTACAGTCATGTTTGTTACAGCTATTGAAAAATACATGTTGCAGGGCGTTTGTTGACAAGCCAAAGACACCAGTGAGCTCTTCAGTAGGTAGAGTAACCTACAGCGTAGTATTTGTATACTACGGCCAGGTGCTGAGATGTTACGATGTTAACAGAGGACTTATTTTATTTCTTTGTTCCAAGGCGATGTAAATGTGCAAATGACTCATTCTTGACAAAAGGCAAAAGAGCTGAATTTGAATAAAAGCTGTCAATCAAAATGTACTTGTCGATTACAGCTTCAATGCAGACAGAAGTGACATTCACACATTCACCCTGCTGTAAGTTGACGTAACCATCAAAATAATCTTGGAGACGTAAGATGAAATCAGTTGAAATCCTACGATGATGTTGTCATGAATTTAGGACACAATAAAGAACTGTAATATGAAGAAGACAAAACACGTTTACGGACACGCCTTTGATTCAACAGGAAGTCGGCCATTTTAAACAGGAAGTACTCTATTACTTTGCCGTACATAGTCCGATCTGCACGAAACCGTTAAATTCCACTCGATGTTTCCTGCAGTGGAAATGCACATATAGTTCCTGCTAAAATCCATGTACAGATTTGAGTAAATGTGTATCTCAGTGTCAGAGTAAACTAATGTTTTTGTCCAGAATACCAGCAAATAATCCTATTCTCAATATTTATCTAAAATAATTGTGATTAAACCCTTTGCTGTGTTTACAAACTGAACATGTATCATTAAAATGAGAATTCTAAAGAAACAAGATTAATCTCAGAATTCTTACTTTTTCTCCCTCAGAATTGTAAGATTAAAGTCTATATTCTGACTTTAATCAGAATTCTGGCTTTTTTTTCTTTTCTTCTCTTATTTTCAAAGATGATATTTATGGTTGTGTGGTATATGAAGCACACATCTCAAAAAACTTACAAAACGTACAGACTAATACAGAGCTCCATGAATGACTGGGTCAGATTACAGAATCAGAATCATCATGAAAACCATGTTGGGAAAATGAGAAAGCTCTGGATGGACAATCAATCAAATAGCATCAGAACTTACAGTATATACATAGATAGCATCACTGTCACCAACAGCACCATGGATACTTCCAGGTGCCTCCATAGACCTTACGCTGTTTGAGAGGAAAAACAAAGCAATGTTGCCTATATAGACCATAGTTACATTCAAGTATACACAGATGCTTCAAAAAACCCATCCCAAAAAGTAGGAGTAACCCCACACATTGGGGTTACAGGAAATAAAATAGTAGACACAACAGGACACAATAATATAGATTTAGCAATAAAATGAAGAGCATCATTAAACAAAAACTAAAGGAGAGGTGGCAAAAACAATGGGAGGAGGAGGTTAGGTACGCTTAAAGAAGCAGGAAAGAGGAAAGTGTCATATCAAGGATCAGATTTGGTCATACAGGATTAAATAGTACACTTTTCATTATTCAGTTCAGCATGTTCTAACTCCATCCATCCATCCATTTTCTACCTCACGTGGGGGTCAGCTGTTCAGGCATGTTCTAACTCAATGTCATAGGTATGAAAGAGAAAGAGAAATTAGGATTCAAAAGTTGAGAGACATTGAAGTGGAGTAATATATGCATAATATATGTACAGTATGTATATGTATGTGTGTGTGTGTGTGTGTGTGTATGCATGTATATATATATATATATATGTATGTTATTTATTTATTTATTTTTTTGCAGTAATAGTACGATTGGACGCGCTCCACACCAGATGGTGGCAGTAATGCACCAAAGCATTGTTTGCCAACCGCCATTAAACCTCAGAAAAGAAGAAGCAGGTTTGTGACAGGAATAGGAGTCTTCATACCAGAATTTCAAATCAAACAACAGAAACGATTAAGCGATAATGTATCAGTGCACACAGGAGAACTCACTGCTATTCTATTAGCAGAAATACAACCACTGAAAAAAATCATCTGTTCAGACTCAAGTTCATCACTCATAAGTTTACAATCCAGCCATTCTGAAAACAGACAAGACCTCATTATAGAAATACAACCAACATTATATAGAATTCAGATGATGGGACTCACAGTAATATGTTTATGGATACCAGCACACATTGGGGTTAAAGGCAACGAAATAGCAGACAAGGTGGCAAAAGCAGCAACGGGACATAATAATATAGATCTAGCAATAAAATTAAGCAAAACAGAAATACACAGCATCATTAAACACAAACTAAAGGAAAGATGGCAAAACAATGGGAGGAGGAGAGGAAAGGAAGATGGTTTTACAGTATCCAAAGAAAAGTGGGAGTGGCTAGGCGCACAGAAAGATGCAGGAAAGAGGAAAATATAATATCGAGGATCAGATTTGGCCATACGGGATTATTATTTCTTATCAATAAACACAATACAGACAGATGTGATCACTGTGGGCAGGAGGAATCCATTCATCATGTTATTACACAATGTCAGAAATATCAAAGGGAGAGAGAAGTGATGATTAGAAAGCTGAGAGACATTGATGAGGAATGGGAGTTGGTAGAAGTATTGAGCAAGAACCAGAGTGAGTGCTACAAAATATTACTGCAGTTTCTTAAGACTACAAGGTTGATTGGGAGGATATAGGATGTGTGAGTGTGTGTATGAATAGGTGTATTTATATGTAAATAGGTGGGTTTTTTTGTGTGTTTTGTAGTGTGTATATCTGTATATATATATAGCAATATATATATATAGAGATATGGATATAATTATTAGTAGTATATATATATATATATTATTTATTATTTATTTATTAATCTTATTATTATTATTATTATTATTATTTTATTTTTCAAGAAATTGTTCAGTTGGATTAACATTTCGATCCACACTCCATACCAGATGGTGGCAGTAATGCACCAAATCGTTGTTTGCCAACCGCCATTAAACCTCAGAAAAGAAGAAGAAGCAGGTTTGTGCAGTGAAGACCTCCTACCTGTGGGGGCGCTGTTTCATGTTGTCCTGTAATTGCGGCGCACGCGGAAAGGAAACCCGCCATTGAAGCAAATCCTCAACGTGAGTGTTGCGTTGAAAGCTGTCTCGGTGAAAACAGCAAATATTTCTTTGTTCAAGCTGCCGCTGGTGTTTTGCTGGAACGATGGCGTACAGAGGACAAGGACAGAAGGTCCAGAAGGTTATGGTGCAGCCCATTGTATCCTTTTAATCGCCGTAAACCAAGTCACGCGCTCCGAGTGTTTAGCAGCTAAGCTAGCTACACAGCGCTTTAGCCAAGTAATCGTTCGTATTCAATGAACGTGGACGAGGTTAGAGTTTAATTTCAGAGGTTAATACGTGTTTAATCAGGTTATTTTCACGGAGCAGAATTAGTTTGGTTCTTGTAGACGTAGATTTAGCAGAACTCCGTGCGGGACTTGATGTATTTGTACTGTGTATTGTGTTGTGTTAGCTAACAGTCAGTACTAATGGAGCCAAAACAATGAATTTTATAAGTAGACCTTATATGCGTTAGTGTTTTGAGAAACTATCCAGTGTTGAACCAAATATCAACAGTATGTTATATTTACATTCTCTAATAAGATGATGTGCTTTTTTCTGTGTGATTTTGCAGCGTTTATATTTGCGTGTGTCTTCAAGGTGATTGATGCTATAACGACAATGTGTTCATTAAATTATCCAACATTCGTAAAGTAAATTATTTATTGCTCTTTTCAGATAAGTGTTAAGGCTTTAAAGAAATAAGAGAGATACAGCTTTTAAAATATCAAACTTAGAAAATTCTATGAAATTCTATTTTTGAAATTTAGCCTTAGGAAGACTGAGATTTAAAACAAATCCCCTTTACAAAGAAGAGCCTTTAAAGGCAGAGCACAGTGCTTTTCTTTTAGGATTAATGTAACATTTACAGAATCATAAAATATCAATATAATCAACAGTAAGTGATCATACAGGACGTTTTATCGGTTTAAACATATACTGCCAGAGTTACATGACTCCTATGGTGTGTTTCCATTACACAGTTCTGGCACAGTGCAACCCAGCAGTTTATTTTTTTGCTTTTTCATTAGTGATAGTATCTGGTACTTGTTTTAGTCAAGATTCCAATGCCGCATTTCCACTGGCACTACTCGCCTCGCCACGGCATGGTTTAAGTAGCGTTTCCTCTAGCATAGTACCTGGTACCAGGTACTATTTTTAATACCTGCTCAGGCAAGGTTCCAAAAGTGTGCTGAGTAAGTAACTATGTGATGATTGGTCAGACTGCCAGCCATTGACTGGCCAGAGTGCTGTCACAGGAAGAGATGTCCCACACACAAATCAAGCCGTACAGCGCCCAACTGTAGATCACTTAAAACTACTTAACAATCCTAAAAACGTGGGTTAATCTCCAACAACTACAGGAGTCTGGTGTAAAGTCACTAGTGTTTGTGTGTGTCGCGTATAAAACAAAGTCACCGCAGTTTCACTCAGCCGTGCATTGATGACTCCTGTGAGACCATTCCAAGCCAATGGAGCAGCAAGGTGGATGTCTCTTTTTCCCAATTTCGAAAGTGATGTCTGGAAAAGTCTAATGTGTGATCATCAGGCAAAATTATGTGGAAAGAATTAACATAAGTAAGTCGCTTTGGATAAAAGCGTCTGCCAAATGACATGTAATGTAATGTAACATTTTTGTTTGTTTGGTCACTTAATTTCCTTAACTCCCCATACCAGAACCTAATTTTCAGGTATCTTCAGAATGTAAGTATTTAGGCCAACATCATTGTATACTCTCTTCTCATTTGATTTTTTTGTGTTGTCTGTATGCAGTGGAATTTTCTCACCTGCTATGATTTCCTCATTTCCAGCGCTCGCGTATCCAGGTCTGGTTGTATGAACAGGTCAACATGCGGATAGAGGGCTGCATTATTGTAAGTTATCCATTTGCTCTGTTTCTGTTTGAAGGAACTGTGTAAATGTTTTATTTTTCAATGTTTCAGTGTTGTGAGTATGGCAATTATCAGTAAGTAGTCCAAAGAGGATTCTAACAGCATGGTTGCTTTTGACCAGTCAGATTTGGAAAGTAAGGTTTCTGACTGAGTGACTTGACCCTGATTTATCTCAGTAACAGCCGTAATAAGAGTTTGAATTGTCTAAAATCAGGGGTGCCCAACCTTTTTTGACCCAAGATCGAGTTTTCAATTAGCCAACCTACCGAGATCTACCAGTCCAGTGTCAACATTGCAAACCCACACACATCGTTTCCAGCATGCAGTAACTAACCTCTGTCACACCCTGACTCTAAAGGCATTACAAATATGCACGATACACCACTTTAAGGAATAACAAAGTCATTTATTGAACAACTCTCGTAGCTCCTGTGTACTGTTTTATAATGCCGCTCCAGGTTCCCTTTCTTTGTCAACGCCACATAACACACATACACCCAAAAATATATTTCTTTATTATTTATTCCAACACCCCTCGCCTTGGGATCAGTCCGCAATCCAGCAGTAGACCGCAATCGATTGGTTGGGCACTCCTTCTCTAAATGCTTAGGAAAGGAGCTTCATTGTGTCCTTATCATCTTGAGTGTAGGACACACTGGAGCCATCCTAAGGAAAGATATGCCTAGTCAAAATAGTCACAAATTCTAGTATTTGGCTTAGAACATACCATACAAGCATTTTTTATTATTGTTTTTTTGTAATAATTAAAACAAATTCTTATTTTTCAGATTCTTAAAAGTGATTTTCTTTTGTGTAATAGTGATTCAGACAGACTATACAAATGGACATATAGTCTTGATGCTATGACAGATTTTGCAACTGGAAATTCAGACATCACTTGCAACCAAGTACCTTTTTGGACAATACCAAATTGCCTTATAAATCAACTGAGAAGTAGAAGATCCTTGTTCTACAGACTTTCATTTCAACGGTTCTTTTTGGAACCAGCACAATGACCCCCTGGTCCTGCGACTTCCATCCTAATTATGAGTCTATAGTTTTCAAACTGGAAGTTTACATCAATTTTTAGGCATGTCACAATCCGATATGGATATATTGGTCCGATATCAGCCAAAAAACAAATGCATTATATCGGACTGCCTCTTCGATATAAGCGCTCCGATACAAGCAGTCCATTCCGCTCCAGCACTTATATCCAGCAGTGCCCGTTGTGATCACATGGGCTCTGTGTGTTGGATGCATGTAGGGACCACATGATCACAACAGTGTAGGTGTGCTACTGCTATTTCAGAGGTTAAACATTTTTCAGCGATGTTTTAAATGTGTCCTGAAGCTCCACACACACGGCGCTAAGTACGTCTGCAGGGCCGGTTTACCTGCGGGACGAGGCACTCAGAATCCAAAATAGTGAAAACAAGGGGGTAGTTCTCTGAAGACACGCTGTTACCTGTGAAACACGGGTCCTCTGAAAACACCCCCATTAGCACTTGGTACTTTCCTCCTGATGAAATTAACCATAGACTGTATGAAATTAACATGGCAAAAAATCCAGTATTCTTATGAAGGTTAAAATTTATGTAACCCATTGGTTATTAATAAACGGGTCAGTTTTTCTCATACCTACTGTTGCTGACTATTGTTCTCTGTTTAAGTAATATCACTTTATCAAGCCTATTCTAGCATTCCACACTACAAAATAAGTCATTATAGTATGTATGATTCGTGTAGATATTGTATCGGATCGATATCAGCCAATACTCAAGGCTGCTACATCGTTATCGGAAGTGAAAAAGTTGTATTGGGACCTCCCTATCAATTTTCATATAGTCTAATAATTATGTCCAAGTCTTCTGTCATTTCTGAGTGTTATGATGATCTGCTGTTAACCACTGTCATTTTGAAGTCTCTGTAACATGAATAGGTGGCAAATGATTGAGGCTGAAATGGGCAGTAGAATTAATTAGCTTTCGTCTTCTGTCTCAGGGTTTCGATGAATACATGAACCTGGTTCTAGATGATGCTGAGGAAGTCCACATGAAGACCAAGAACAGAAAGCCGCTGGGTAAGAGTAGACCCAACGGTCTGACCTCCTTTTGGTTTGAAACTTTCATGTGTTATTACTGACCTCACTTATGATATGACACACATGCATGTATTGTGGATTTAGTGCAAATAGCCCCTGTCTGAACATCAGAAAATAAGAAGCCATCTTAAATATGGTGTGGATGCAATTGTGCGAGTCATCCCCGGGGAAATCAAAATGAGATTTTTGATAACAATCCATTGAATGAAAATGAATATCAACTATGAAACTACTTTTCCTACTAAAAATGTAATCCCTCCATTAGTCTAAAAACACACAATAAGAAGGTAAAGTAAGGTTAGTAAATCATGTGATGTCATTGCTGAATATTGTGTTTCTTTTCATATATATTGCTATACACTAAGATGAAGATAAATATAACAAAAACAGATTAAAATGAAGGAATTTTATTTATGCAAAAACGTTTTTAAAGGCCGAGCTCTACACTGTTAACTGTAGAGGGCGCACCGATTGTGCCGCTGTTGACTGAATGTGGGGGACACGATGGTTGTTTGCGATGTGTATATCGTGCATGTTTATCGCAATCATGATATATTTTCGGTATACAGTATTTTGCCACCCTTGTGTTTCTGCTGTGCAAACCAATGCTTACACAAAAATGACAACGAACAGGACACCAGAAGAAAGCAACTGCTAAAAATGTAATGATAAAAACTATTATCTTTTGGTTATTTTGGTAATTAATTAGTTATTTAGTCCAGAAAGTGTGGAAAAATGTCATCAAGTGTTGTATCTTTGCATCCATCTTCCTTATCTGCCTCACCTCCACTTCTGTCTTTGTCTCCCAGGGAGAGTCATGTTGAAAGGAGACAACATAACTTTGCTGCAGAGCGTGACCACCTAGGGCGATGAAGGCACCCCCAAATCATCTTGCCTTTGAAAGTTTTTTTTTTCCCTTGTTTTTCTGTTGTTTTTTTAAATGAAAAAGATCCATCTGTGTTAATGTAACAGGAATATTGTGAGTGTTTCTTTATACGACATGGATCCACTTTGAAAATAAAGTTTGGTTTTTCTTACGACTCATGTCTGAACTTCTCTTGGCCCATTTGTAACCTCCTAAACACATTCACTATATAGGCCTTTGGCTTACACTGCCCTCAAGTGGCAGACAGCGACAGTACAGTCCAGTTATGTAGGTCAAACTCCGGCTTACAGTAGTGGCTCTTGGTTTCGGACATTTGAGTGATTTTGTCATTTTGTGTTGCTTTACAGAGGACATACTTTAGTGCGAAGTGGTAAAAGTGAATTTAAATTTAATTTATTCCAAGGAACATTAAGTTGAATTTAGACACGGTCCCTGGTGTGTATGTAAAATCACGTATTTAACTAGACCCATTAAGTTTAAATGTACATATCTTTTTGGGAAAAACCTAACATCTTTCTATTCTGAATTTATCAAAATATTTTTTAGAAACCGATATCGGGGAAGAACGGAAAATTAGGAAAAAGTAAACTAAAGATTTTTGTACTCAACAACGTAATTACGTAGTAGTTCATGCAACGCAACGTGTCCCTGTTCCGTGGACTGGGAAGCCCCTAGCGCTGAGCTGCCAACGCCCGGCGTAAAGACCCAAATAGAGGATACGGTAAGAGAAAAATGTCAATATTTATGTAATTATCATGCAACTGTGGTCGACCTGTAGTCTGAATCTCGTCAACAACACACGTGCTGTGTACTCGTGTGATGTATTACCTGTAAACATCAGTTAAAATGCATCATTTGGCCACCAGCATCCGCTAAGGTTAGCTCAGCTAGTTAGCCAGGAAGCCGACAGTGGGGGACAGACACACAACAAATGTAATGGACTGCTTAGCAAATCACTGTCGTGGAACTGAATTCACACACATCACGTCGAATTCATGGGTGATTTCAGTTAAATATGGAATCTGTCAGCATGCAAGTTAAGTCAATAAACAGCTCCTCGCTAGCACTTTATTCACAACGGAGCTCAATAAAAAGCCTAACAGACCTTTAGCCGCTGTTTTTTCCTGGTAAATTGAAGCATAAATTAATTGTACAGTCGTATGTTTGGTTGCAAAGCTGCTGGTTCCGTGGACTGAGGTTATTAAAAACACGGACAGCTGCTGGCTTCATCGTCTGTTTAAACCACCGACAGGAAGAAGGCCAGATTGAGGCCGAAATACAGCAGCTAAGGCTGCGTGCGTCCGAGCTTGGATATGGTCAGTCTTTTGCCTGTCGTCATTCCCGCTATGCGACATTTAAATAGTTTTAACTTGTCGTTTACGACGATTAGTGTCGTTTTGAGTTTCTCAAATCGTTCGTGGTCACCATGCCAGTCTCTCAGAGTTGCGTTTTTCCATCAATTGGCAGTATTATGTTGGATGGATAGCACAGGAAAATGGCCTGACTCTGGATTGTATGTGAAGTCTTCAAACGACCCATAACTGAATGTTTTGGGATTAACCTAGAGCGAAGAAGTTGGATAATCCAGTCGTAATCAGCGGCGGGTAATTCTGTCAGTGTTGAGTTTTGTACAGATATGCTCTGTGCTCAGATCCGATCACGTTCTGTGATTTTAATGCAAGATATTTTATACTCGCACACACTGTTCCTCCAGCTTTATGTAGGATGAACCACCACATCAGCCTGGCTCTCAGCAGATTTAAACGGTAGTATCCAAGATGGCCTGGCCTCAGTAGTACTGCTGACAGATGAACACAAAAGTCTGGCTGTTGTCCATGGACACAGACTTACTTGGATGTTTTGCATGGAAGTTTGTATATTACATGTCATTTTACATATATCAGAGTTATATTCACTCTGGATCTTTAAAAAAACAAAACAAAAAACGAATCATACTCACTTTTTTACTCGTTGCCAAAGGCTTTAACTTTGTTGTGTTTTGCAATGTTGGGACTGTAATATATGTCTGAAAATCCTGACTTATGAGTCGATTATTACATCCGTTTATTAAAATATGCTGAACCCTTGGGACAATGGTCCAAATATCCAGGTAGCAGTGAGCAATGTTTAGACGCGGTGCAGAAAGGGAACAGCTCATTTCTTGTTTTAAAATGTTATGAATAACTTACATCCCCAGAACATATGATGTATTTTTTTATTATTTTTAGTAACCTGATTTTTTTTAAAGCAGCACACCACACAGTGTGTGTAATCACATTTCTCTTTTCATCTTTGAAATATTTAATTATACAATCTGATTTGACCTTCACAGACACAAAGAACACTCTGCATCTCATCTGAACCAAAAACTAATTGATCAGCTGTGACTGATTTATATAGTTTAAGCCTCTGCCACTGAATCCCAGTCTTTTAGAAGTGATATTAAGTTGTGCTAATCAGTAATGGCTATATCTCTTAACTTGTATCTTGCATGTCAGGACATAGAGTACACATTTCATTTATTTTAGTAGTTAACAGGGGTAGTTGAGGTTTATTTGAAGTGTGGTACTTGAAAACAAGGAAACACGAATTCTAGCCACATAACAAAAGGCTTACCTTATAAAATTCATGTCTGCTTAAGTCTGCAATAGCTTCTCCCTGCCACTGCATAGCCTTTCTCTGCTAACTGCACACTTTCCCACACCAAAGCCCAAAGAGAAAGTCAGCCATTTTACATCTTGGCACACAGGAGTTGTTGATCCTCTGTTGCTTAAGTAAGTTCAGATCTGTTATTTGTTATTATGGTATTTCAAATCCTTTTGTTCAGATTTACTGAAGTGACAAACTTATCAAATAAGACAACAGTGTACATCTCATGTGTCCCTGGAAGCATTGAAACATTGACTTTCTCTATGGGCTTTGGATCAGGAGAGTAAGTGATTTACAACATCTGTTTCCAGTCAGTAAGTATTCCAGTATTGGCGAGAAAAAGCAGCAACCATATTCTTAAAATATGTCACTTGAGTGATACGTTATTCCTGGTGCCAGGGGCGCACACAGCAGTCAGCAAGTCAGTGCTGACAATGCGTCAGTTTGGGTAACAAAGAAAAGAATTCTCTTTGGGTAAATTCCTTATACCCAAATGCTGGACAAGCCAGTGTTTGGCTTCCTTTCATGCCACCTGTTCATAGCTTTACGGTTTTATCCACACAGAAACAGAACTTTCCCCACACAATCTTTATGTGTTGCTGTAATGCGGCTACAGATAGACATCAAAATAGGAGAAGGAGACTTTGAGCTTGCCCATAAAGCATGTTTTCCAAAAAAAAAGCATTTCAGTGTTACAAAAACACTGTTTCCGCTAAATAAGCTGATACTAGGGATGCATGATATTGGACTTTTTTCAGGAGTGCATAGGCCGTTAACCAATATTATTTGTGTTATATATGCAGAGGTAATTTAGTCTTTAGAAATTAACACAATATTTATCATATCCATGTCACTGCAGATTTTCATTGTGCAAAATAAATAAACATCAAAAAAGTGTTGGTGAGGGTGCAAGCAGAGATCTTGAGGAGGTAACAGCCTTTTTAGTCATTAGTCACATGGGGGTTGGGGGGGATCATATGGTATGTTTGCCTATATCTGATAATACAATTTAAATCACTATCGGCCGATATTTAAGGCTGGGCGACATGGCTTATAGATTATCTGTATATTTTTAGGCTATATCCCAATATACGAGACATATGTGGATATAAGGCTGCACTCAATACATTTCTCTGGACTCATGAAAAGTTTTCTTAAAGGAGTGACAATACACTGTAAAATAAAATATATTCCACTTTTTATGATCTTAAAATACACTCCTTACCTTTTATTTCAGATAAAATCTTTGGCCATTTAATGTTAAATGGAGTATATTTGCACGTGTTGAAGAAACAATGATATCGTGCTGATTATATATAGATTTTACAGTGCATCTTTAGTAGATAGGATAAAAAACTAGAGGATTTCCATGATCTCTCATCTCATCCTCATACATGCAGCAGTGGTGCAAATGAGAAGTTAAAAAGCTGTTTGATAAAACTAACGTGTGTGTGTGTGTGTACACTGTATCTCTCTCTCCCACTTTCTCTCTATGTGTGTTTTCTCTCTTGCCCTCCCTGACTTGTGTGCGTTTGTGCACTCTCTTTCAGTGTCCACCAGTGTCTTCTGTGTGTGTTGTATTTCTCTGTGTAAAGATTTACTGACATGTTTAAAACATCAGGATGTGTCTAATTTGTACTTCACTGGAGAGAAACTGTGTTTAAAGTTTAAAGAAAGCCATTAAAACAGTCTTTGAATTTAAATATACATTTTGTGTTGATTCTACATCCGTTCCATGATTTTATATCAATAAATATCTGTTATAAGCTTCAGGTTTATTTTTGCGATTAATTACAGAAAATTGTGCGATGAAGTAGTTAATTGCTTTAATCAATTGACAGCCCATATATATGTATGTGTATATATATATATATATATATATATATATATATATATATATATGGAATAATATTAAATGAATAATAGAAAATGAACATATATACATACATAAATATACAATAATATAGTGCAAATAGTGCAACGTACGTGTATGAGATGGGGAGAGAGGGAAAAGATGATGAGAGGGATGATGATGCTGGGGGCTCCTGCGGAGTGGGACGATTGTTTGATATATTGCCAATCAAACAAGAATGAAAAAGTTCTGAGCTTTTCTCTTTGTGTCTGCTGGACATCACCTGTACTCTGTTCTTTGATCAAACGTTAGGTGTCTGCAGTTTAGTCCCTCCTCCTGCTTCACTCAGTGACACCCCCACCCCCACTCAGTGGTGCAGAGCTCTGCAGTGGCTTAGCGCTGACATACTGGTTTGTGTACGGGAGAAACGGGGGAGCGCTGTGGTCCACATGCTACATGAGTTGCCTCAAAAATGCTCACTGCATCAAGCTACTTTTTGTCTTCCAGACAGCTTCAAGGTCAATTTAAATGAGGTTAATTTCCCATAACAGCAGGAAAACAAATGTAAATAGTCAAACTAATGATGGCTGAGTGTCGTGCTGCAGCTAGCAATTGTTTTCATGATGAAAATGACTAACCTTTAATTTCATTCAGTGCTTCAGCACTGTTGTTGTCAGCTCACGATCACTGTCATGGTTTACTGGGACACTGTAGTAGAATGGTGTATCTATAATGTTCGTCACTATTCTGTGCTTTTCTTGCCATGATCAAAGTGTCACTTGTGAAAAGGCTCATTCATGAAGAAGACACTGACAGTCTTTCTGTACTGGCTGTGGACAGGAACTGTTTCCTACTGTCATGCAGCTGAATCTGTGACCTTTAATGATGGCATTGTTTGGTTCCTGACAGTTTTCAGGACCTAGTCCCCCCCCCCCCCCTTTTTTTTGCACAGTTTAAACTATAGTATATATCTATTACTCCAGCCACACGTCAAAATGTATATATGTATATGTCAAAATGTTTGTTTCTATGTCGATAAGTCCAGTCTTTCTTAAGCACACCCTCTGCTCGGGCTGCGCGATTCTTTTTGCTTAGAATCGAGATTGTTTGGCATGATTTTTACAAATGGAAATGTTTATTGCACTCATGAACAAAAGATTAGAAACATTCAATAGGCATTCAAGTGGCTTTAGTGTTCTTTAGGCCCTGAATTATTGTTTTTATTATTGTAGTGGCTTAAGTGACTTATGGTGTGTTTCCACTCACTCGACTCGTGACGTCATAACCAGGGAAAATGCGTCGCCAGGCTGCCGTGCACTGATTGGTCAGAGTACCGTCACAGGCAGAGGCACAAGAATCTAAGTGAACAAAGCTAAACTGTAGATCAGTTAAACAGACTTAACAATCCTGAAAACCAGGGTTTACATCACAGCACACAGGAGTCGATGTCGATGCAGTGCTGCCTCCATCAGCAAGTTCAAATGTGTTGTCTTTTTTATTTCAGTGTTTAAAATTCTTTGTTTGGTCTTATGAAAGAGACACAAACATATCAAATGAAGGAGCAGCTCAATTGTCCCCGAGCTAAAAACACACTGATTTTCTTTATGGACTTGTGGCATAGTGAGCATTTTACAAAATACACGATCCAGTTTGAAAATAGGCAAAACTAAGGAGCAAAAGCATTCTTAAGATTGTATTTGGTTATGTGAATGTCTGGTATTCCTGCTGTGTCCATTTCTCATGCTGGTCGCTTGCACAGGAAACAAGCCAGACTCACACAGCGTTGACTATAATGTCAGAACTTCACACAACCACACTTAAAATAGTGTTTCTCAAACCTGGAAATGATGTTCTCAAATGTCTTGTTTTGTCCACTAACCAGAATTATTCAGTTTGAATGATTTATTTGTTTTATGGAGCAAAGAAACCAGAAAATATTTATATTAAAAAAGCTTAGAAATAAGAACACAAAAAACCTATACATTGATTATCAAAATATTGACAATAAATATAATATAATTATTTGTCACCAGCTGTGAATAAAGCTCTGTATAGCGTTTCAGTCCTTTAAACGAGTCAATGTAATCTGTTTGTACACCGTTTGTGATGTCCGGACAATTGAAAAACTATGGACTGGCGATCTGTCCAGGGTGTGACCTTGCCTTTTGCCCTATGTCAGCTGAGACTGGCCCAGCACCCTGCACGACCCTCATGTGGAGGATATAGCAGTAGAAGATGGATGAAAGCAGAGAAATAGAGCTTTGCACCCATATACTTGTCATTACAGTAGCCCTCAGGACTTCCCCTCACAGACGAGAATCACTAGCACGTCACACGTTTGTGGCATCAGCTTCTCAGTACTGTCATTCCTAAATGGTTGAATAACTGCCAAGTATCGAAAATGAAAGTTCTCTTGGATAAAGGGACAGAAGCACTCACTCGTGGGACATTTTTTGACAATTCTTAACTGGTGGTGACTAGAGGAGGTTTTCTTCTGTGTCCATACAGTTCAGGCTTTCTTTTCTTTTCTTTTGAAGGGATTACTGACAAGTTTGTCATGGACTCGTCTCCCCATGCTCTGCTCTATGCTTTCTTCTCCCTCTGTGTCTCCTCCTCGTACAAAACAATGTCCATGTGGTATAGTAAAGTTGCAACTAAGACCACGGTTATCCACAGATTCAAGGCTGCAAAAGATACCAGTAATATCTTGTTTAAAATGTTACCAAGAGGATACAATGAAATGTGTTTCTTGTTATTTGACTTCATGTAAAGGCTATATGTGTGTTCTGTGTAGATTATAGGTATTGATATTTGATGGGGAGAGTGTCTGCAACTTATTAGTGCCTGCTGTGAATTAAAAAGTTTTTTCTCTCCATTTGTTTTTCTGTTTCAGATCTTGAATGAATAGAAAAGACTATCAAACACAGCTATGCAGACCATCAAGTGTGTTGTAGTTGGTGACGGTGCTGTGGGTAAAACCTGCCTGCTCATCTCTTACACCACAAACAAGTTTCCCTCTGAATATGTACCTACGGTAAGTGTACGCCTGACTGCAACATTACAGATGATAACTGCCAGTGTGTAGAAATGTGTAGCTGTTAGTCAGTTTCTAGCTCAATGGACAATTTAACATTGATACTGTTTTATGATGAAATGTTGTGTGTGAAAGCTTAGCCCCGCCCTGTGAGCTGATGTCATCGATAATAGTTTAAACAGCTTAAAACACTTCTACATAACACAGGATTGGGAAGCTCTCGGTGCCCCATGATTCAATTACAATTCAGAAATATAATGAAGAATTGGTCTTTGAACATGGGGCGTTTAATGCTCCACAATCAAATAATCAGATGTAGTAACTTCCAAAACACCGTGTGAACCCGGCAAAGAGACATCGCACCTTTAACAGCAGTGATGAAATATTTTTCATTCATTCTTCACTACTTTATGATGATTGACTTGAGTTTTTTTGTCTGTGTTGCAGGTGTTTGATAACTATGCTGTTACTGTAATGATTGGAGGTGAACCCTACACTCTGGGCTTGTTTGATACAGCAGGTATGTCTTTTCATTTTCTAACCATCACCCAGGGTGTCCAGTTGATGTCATTATTTTCTGATTAGCACTATTCTGTTGTGAAATGTTTCTTAAAGTGCAATTTAAGTCTCAATAAATAGAGTTGCAGTGTCTTTGTGAATAAACCCACATTTACTCTGACAGATTGGAGTATTGTTTTGGTTGTGTTGCTGTGATCTGATCCTGTTTCTCTTTGGTTTCTCCAGGTCAGGAAGACTACGACAGGTTACGACCTCTGAGTTATCCTCAGACAGACGTCTTCCTCGTCTGTTTCTCCGTCGTGTCCCCCTCCTCCTTTGAAAATGTTAAAGAGAAGGCAAGTGAAGCCCATCTTAATGAAGTTTTTTTTTGTATCATTATTGTCATGAAAAATGTCTGAATTCCTCTTTGGTCAAAAATAGTCACATGTTCTGTTATTGACTATATGTCAGTCTTTGTGGTCTGCATTGTCTGCTGGTGCTCCATATTTCTACTGTTGAAGTGCTACTAGTGGGAAGTCTGCTGTATGAAACGTGTGATACAGTGTGCTGATTGTAGCCCCGTTCTTGGTTTGTGTTTCCAGTGGGTTCCAGAGATCACCCATCACTGTCCAAAGACCCCCTTCCTCCTAGTTGGGACGCAGATTGACTTGCGGGATGATCCCTCAACTATAGAGAAGCTGGCAAAGAACAAGCAGAAGCCCATCACTCCAGAGACGGCCGAGAAGCTGGCCAGAGACCTCAAGGCTGTGAAATATGTGGAATGCTCAGCCCTCACACAGGTAATATACTCAAGATACTGTACTGTGTGCATACACATGATTCACAGTCACACACACACACACACAGAATGCAATGAAAAAGTGAAGGAAAGTGGAGGTAATGAGGAACCTGTGCATTTCCCCCTGGTCTGTGCATGCTGTGGTGAAACTGAGTTTTGTTTTGCATGCTGGTTTAGTGTCAGTGATGGATATTACTTTTGACTTAAGTGGTTTTATGAATTAAAAATGATCAGTTGTGTCATGAGGCTCAGAAAGCTGTGTGTAGATAGTGTATAGTTAGGTTTGTGTTTTCTATGTTTTCTTCTTTGTTGTTCGCCCATCCAGACTATATCAATGACTACATTGATCCAGCAGATTCCCCATTTTTTTAGTGCTTTAATTTGCCAGGAAAGTGTGGATGGCAGGTGTATCCAGAGCGAACTAGTGCAGTTTCACATGAAAACTGAGTCGTGTGCATGGAGCCACAGAGCTAACTGTGTTAGTGAAAGTGTGTTTCTGAGGGACTCTCGTTTCAACAGCAACAAATCAACCAATAACAGCAAATCTTACTTCTGAAAATCAAATATTTGATGACATTTGAAATGTTTTGGTGAAGTTAATTTGGATTTGGTCATGCAGGTAGACCTACTGCTGAGCCAGTACCATACTCACTGTCGACCCCATACTGGACAAAATGACTGCATCAGATATTGGAGAGATTCAAATGTATGCTTGTCTATACACAGGCTGTTACTGTAAATAAAAATCAGTAGCATCATTTTAGCTGAGTCATGTCATGGGCTGTTCATTTCTTCTCTATGGGAGAAGAAGATTTGTTACACAGTTGGAGAATTCTCTCTTTGAAATAGCTTGAAATGTCTGTAGTTGGCAAATGTTAAGGAAGAAGTGGTGTCACGCCAAATATGGAATATTGTACTTAGAACTTTTTTATTATAGTTTGTTCTTGTTAATGTGTTTTTTTATATGGTTTTATTGATTATTGATTATTATTATTTATGGTTTTGTGTATTCTTGAGTTGGTCTGCTTGATCACTTGTGTACACTGAAGCTTTAAAAGTCAAGGTATGGAGCGAGTAGAGTGAACTCAGCAGCACATACAATATGAGTTAGACTTCACTGGGATGAGAACAATAGTGATGATGGAGCCACGGTGTAATTTTGTCCTACTCCCAACTCTGCTACTTCCTTCCTCCCTCCCTCCCTCCCTCCCCTCTCCCTGGCACCACTGCTGCTCAGATGCCAGTGTCATTTCCTGTTTCCTGTGCTGCCTGTGAAATCCACACTACTGCACGTCACCCTTCATCTCTGTAGCATCTGTCCGTGTTCTGCCATGTTCCTCTCCTCCTCTGCCGTCTCTCACTCTCCGTGTTTGCCGTGCTAACCATGCTCTTGTTCTCTTCCTTCTCCTGTCTTTGTAGCGAGGGCTGAAGAATGTATTTGACGAAGCTATCCTAGCTGCCCTCGAGCCGCCTGAGACGCAGAGAAAGAGGAAATGCTGTATATTTTAAACTCTCTGTGCCATTGCTCTCATGGTTGCCATTCGTCTCCTTCCCTCTACCCCCTGACACTCTCTCTATTTACATCCGGACTAGCCTCAGCCATCTAACTAACTAACCCTCAGTTTTTCTGGTCCAGTCTAACTCGCCACAAACTACTCGTCTGTAGAGACACTGCATTGTTGATGACTAATATTTGTTTTGGCCTCAAATAACTTGCCTTTTCTAACTTGTAACTGCTGACACTTGCTTTGCTTGATGTTACTCACTCCATATCTCTTTTCTGGCGTGGTCGGTGTGTCCACCTGCTTCATAAACTGTGACTGCTACAAATGTCTTTTTCTTACTTAGTGCTCATTAATGTGGCTCTTGTACA
Source organism: Solea solea (assembly GCF_958295425.1). Classification (NCBI taxonomy): domain Eukaryota; kingdom Metazoa; phylum Chordata; class Actinopteri; order Pleuronectiformes; family Soleidae; genus Solea; species Solea solea. The sequence continues at coordinate 29,554,628 of NC_081139.1, forward strand.
GGAGTCATTGTACATGGTGTCATTTGTGGCCATTGTTTGCCCCCCCCCCCTGTCCTGGAGTAGTAGTTAATGATAGGGTTTGTACTACAGTGAGGGCGGTGGCTTTGTGGCTTTTCATGACGTCACACTGAGATCGATCTCAACACGAAACAGAGCTTCCATTTCTAATGCTGTGTATTTTTTGTACTACTGTTGATGTCTGATAAAAGAGCATAAGAATATGACTATGGCTGCAAATACAGAGCGTTCAGAAAATATCCAGACCTCTTCACTTGTTTCACATTTATGTTGCAGCTTTACAAAAATAAAAAAAAACACTCATTCTATGAAAATGACAAAGGTTAGATAAAGGAATTCTCATTGCAGTCAAAGAAGATTGACTGATGATTGAGTGATGATTTTAATGGACTGGCCATTATTTAGAAACACACTGTTTATCCAACACAAGTTTGTCAAAGCTGATGCTAAGCTAAACCATGCAGTGTAAGGAGACTGGAATATGTTGAGGGTCAGATCTAAAACTGTTCTGATGCACTGAAAGCTCCCCAGGTTCCTCTCTGCATTATTATATAAGTATGTTATAAGTAGAATCCTTTTAAAGCTGCAGATGGCTGGACTGATAGTAAAATAATGTGTTGTTGAGAGTCTTCCACAAGTTATTATCTGCATGCTGTGTAGTATGCAACCTGGCCAAGATGTGCTCACAGCCCCCTCTGCTGGACAACTGTCTGCTGCACTTCTAGGCTGTATATTTTGAACTGTTTGTTAGCACATGCATAAAGCAAACTCAAGCAAAGTTTTACAGCTGCTAACTAAACAGAGCCATAAAGTTACTGTGAGACATAGAATGCAATCAGTCAATGAATCATTTCAGTGTAGTCACTGGCTGCAGCCTTAGTCTGAACTCCTTTTTCATATGTATGAGAAGGCACTTTCTCTGTCTGTGAAACTCTGCTCATACCCCCCATTTGTCATCAATGGAGTATTGAGTGTCGATGGATGTAAGCAGCATATGATAATGTGGACAAAGTGAAGGGGTGTGAGTCCTGTCTGAATGCTCTGCAGTATGTATTTTAAGTATAAATGTGCCATCAGCTGTGGTGCACGTCCTGCTGTCTCGGCAGGTACAAGATAATTTCACTTAAATCTATGATTGTGTGAAATGACCTGTATAATGAGTTAATAAAGGACAAATGAACGCGCTCTCCTCTCTGGCTCCCTTCTTTTCCCAGTGCTTTGTCAGAGAAGAATGAAGCGGGGTTAGTGAACGCTGCAGGGCTTCGCAGGGCTTCGCAGGGCTTCACTGGTTTACTGCATTAGAGCAGCTCTGGTTACTTCACATGGCTGAGCTCATGGTGGAAGCAGAGTAACACTCCCCTCTTTTCATGAGCATAGTCAGTCTTCATGCTGTAAAATGATGAATCTCAAACGTCAGTGATTTATTAACAGGGACAAACACAGGAGGTGTGTGTGTGTGTGACACAGTAGCTTTTGTGTTGTTGTGTGTTTTCCCTCCACTTTCTTTTATTTCAGCTGCATTTTTGACACTTTATCTCGACCTGTTTTGCACAACTAATCAACACAACCACATGCAACACGAAAAAGGAGTTATTTATTCAGATGTTTGTTTGTTTGTTTCTACAAAATGGTTCTTAAATGGTTTATAACAGGGGGAGTGGAGGATCTAGAAGTGTGTTGGTATAAGGTGCTGACACATGAGTGAACTCTGACCGCAGGGTGGGGAATCAAGGGCTTTTAGAGCAACTGTAAAAAATGAAGAAAAGCAACAGAATGTGTGTATTTCCTGTTTATATAACCTCTTTGTAAACTACACACCTGAAAGGAAGCACTGAAACAGAGCCAATCAGCTGACTGTTTCACTTTGGAACCCCAAGAGAAGGGTGGATATTCTGCTATTATTCCTAATGGAAATGCAAAGAAACACCTCAACTACATTTACTCAAACCTGAACGATCCATTTTTTGTTTGTTCCCTGATTCTTTTTCCTCTGTTCAGCTGAAAATGTGCTTCCCCCTCAACCTTTGTTCTTTTTTATTTCAGCCTTGTGTGTGTGTCTGTTTTGCGATGCCGCCTCATTGAGCCCGTGTGTTTGTGTGTTTGTGTTCACAGAAAGGCCTAAAGAATGTGTTTGATGAGGCGATATTGGCTGCACTGGAGCCCCCAGAGCCCAAGAAGAAACGGAAATGTGTGCTGCTATGAGAGGCTCCTACACACACACACACACACACACACACACACCACCATACAACACATCCTTAAATGCACACACCCACACACACACATAAATAGCCACCTCCCCTGCTCCCGTTACTCCTCCCCTTGCTCAGCCTGATTGACAGCACTGGTCAACAGTTTCACATAATTCTCTGCAATAATACGACACTTCACCCCCAGGTCTGCGTGTGAGACAGAGGAGGAGCTTGATCTGGTCGCCTCAGACAGAGATCCACACACACACACACACACGAGTAGAACTCTAATCTTACATTCATCCTCAGTGTCGCGGCCTCATCAGCGTCTCTTCGTCCTCTGCACTCACACATATGTGTCGCTGTAACACGTGGGGGGGGGCGTGTCTGTCATGGCTGAGTAGCAAGAGTTGCTAAATGCTGCTAAAGCAATGGCAACACATTGTCCAGCGTTGTTGGATGAACAGTGGGGAGAAGAGCGTCCAGAGCTTTTAATCATTGTTTAACATGACGTGAACATTCCTCAACGCAGCACAGCCACTGAATACATATGTATAAGCCCCTCCCAGCCTTCTCATTCATGGCTACTCATGCTGTTGCCCCACCCCCCCATTTCCTACGATCGTCATCAGCCCTACCAGAAGAATTGCAAATAGAGTAGTTTTATTTTCCTCTCCTGAAACACACGACACGTCTGAGATATTTATTACTCTTCAGTCTGATAGGACAGGTGAATATGGCCATGTAGCAGCCAGTCCTGTGCAGAGCTGCAGTGCATTTGGAGTGTGGCGATCACTTGAAGAGCTCAAGCATCTAGTAGTCATGGATCCACAGGAACTGGCCTTTTAGATGCAGGGAATATAAACAGTGTTAGTGGAGCGAGTGGTGTGTCAGGGACCAAGGGAGAAAAAAGAAAAGGTCCGATTTATACGCCATTGCATGACACTTATAAATATATTGATCTGATCCAAAGGAACATAAATGTTCACTGAACACAGACTGTGTTCTTTACAGCTTACATGTTCTCAAATGATTCTATCAGACTGATATTGTTATTCGTCAAAGTCATTACATCTGTGGGATGTTTTCACATGGAGACGACTGAAACCGCGTTAGGTTTTGTCGAGCAGTTACAAAAGTGTCAAATGACGGAGTATAAATCAGACTGAGGAGCAGGACACTGTTGGACACAGTCATCTGATTTCCAGGTCAGTCTGGTGTGTGTGTGTGTGCAGTCTGCAGGACTGTGTCCGCCGTGCTGCATGGAGCTCAACCCTGGTCTCTGCTCTCAATGATCATTATAATGTAAGCTGGCACACAATGTTGATGTAGGCTCCAGGTGTTTTTACCAAAATCTTTTTTTTCTTTATTATTTCTGTTTGTGCTGTATGTACACATATATATATATATATATATATTTATATATATATATATATGTACATACAGATGTGTATATATGTATATATATCTATATATGTACATGCATGTACATATATGTATATGTGTACATATATACACATATGTGTACATATATATTTATATATGTACATACAGATGTGTATATATATACATGCATGTACATATATGTACATGTATACATATATGTATATATGTACGTATGTGTATATATGTATGTATACATACATATACGTATGTATACATACGTATATGTATGTATACATACATATACGTATGTATACATACGTATATGTATGTATACATACGTATATATAAATAAATATAAATATATGAAATAAAGGTTACTTTCACATGTAGCGGTGGGAACTCATCTGAACTCTTCAGCTGCCAGTTTATACAAAGAAAACCTGTGATTGGTTCAGAGTTGAATGAAAACCTCCAGTGACAGAGATGCTGTTTGGTAAAGATCATTTGTTTTTGGTTGGTTGTTGTTTTTCTTTATTGGTGGTCCAGAGTTGAGTTGACATCCAGCCAAAGTCAATATTATTATCATTATTATTATTATTATTATTGTTGTTATTATTATTATTATTATTATTATTATAACCTGTTGTTGTTTTTTGGTGCAAAACCAAATACTTTGTCTGAAGTCTTTGTTCTTTGTATATGCATTCTTTTCAAAAATATTAAACTTATACCTTTATTGCCTTTACCTCTGTTTTCCCTTTGTATTTCTTTCATTTGTATTTTGACTAGTTTACTATCCATGAATTTACTTATGACTCGGAGTGAGAAAGCAGTGTGTGTGTGTGTGTGTGTGTGTGTGTGTGTGGGTCAAACCTAGACTATGATCCATGAACCTTAAGGATCACAGACGTGATAACACTTGTCAGCTGTTGGGAAGTTTTTCAAGATGAAAAGTCAAAGAAGCACACAAAGTGTCATTTTGTTTAAAAATGTAAATAAAAGTACATCAGCAGTTTAACTGAGTCATGTTTTTCATTTCTTCCTTTATGAGACACTCTTGGATGTGTCAGCTGCTTCAACGCATCAGCACACAATCACTTAAAGCTCCACTATTGGCACATTTCCACCAGCTCTACTCGCCTCGCCTCGGCACGGCACAGCACGGCACGGTTTAGGAGCATTTCCACTACCACTGTGGTTTGAGAGCCATACAACAGTATGAAGACGACATGGTACGAGACGCAAAGAGACGACGGTGAGGGTAAGCTCATGGTTGCTATCACTAGCCAACTAGCTCATATACAAGTGTATTTATCGTATTCTAGTATTAAATTACGTTTGTGTTGTCTGTGTGTTTCAGATGATTTTGTCATCGCAAACCGTCGGTCTGGGCGGTAAACCGCGCCGCCGAATGGTGGGATGGGATTAGGGTTGCTAACTGTCCCGTATATTGGGCCTAATTTATTTGTACCGTTTATTGACTGCTACGCTGATCTAACCACTGAATAACAACGACAGCAGCAGTGCTGATCACGACACTTGAGAGTCATCGACGACACCTGTCATCATCCAATCACAGTGTGATGATGACAGGTGCCGTCCCACCTCACGCCGGGAGACGAGGTGGGGCTATGAGTCCCGCATCAGTCGCACATGATCAGTATACTGTAAATAAACACACACATTCCTCCAAATGTAAACTACAAAGGGTAAACCTGCAAAAAAGAAGAGACTGTGCAGCTACAACAAAAGTTATGGAGCGGCGAGACGCGGCTTTCCGTGGCCGTGTGCCCCCAGAGAAGAGAGTTGCTATAGCACTGTGGAAGCTAGCTACTGGCTCAGAGGACCGGACTATCGGACATCTTTTTGGAGTCAGCGTCTCAACTGTGTGTCACTGTGAGACGTTGTTGGTGCCAGAGCAGATACGGTTTCCTGAGTTCCGGGAAATGGCTGCCTACAGTGAGAACAGGTGGTGGCTCCCACACCGATCATAGCACCGCAGGACTGTCACTGTGACTGTGTGCTGGCTCTCCATCATTCTTCAAGGAGTTGTTGATGGAACGTGTTTTCTGGACTGTCAGGCAGCTGTCATGAGGCCAGGGTTTTAGGACTGTCTGCACTGTGGGAGTTAGCCAGCCGGGGGAAACCACTTCCCAGCTCACACCAGGAACATTGGTGAGGTGAATACCGGCTACTACATCCTCTGTAGAACTTAGAATTAAAAAGGAGGAGTTGATGGATGAGTGGGCATGCTGCCGGGACACCAAACGGGGAGATGGGCATACCCGACCAGTAACTCGTGCTCGTACCACCCCACCTGTTCACACCCACTCGAGTGTTGTTTCTCTGCCTGTTGACAGGCAGGGTACTAGATGTGTTACCAGCCCTTCGCACCCTCGACAACCTGACCATGGACTTAATGTCAGTTTCGCCCGACCTCCAACCCTCACTAGTATGCCAAGACCTACTAGTCGCACTGCTCATGTCCACTTCAGCATGGGACAAAGGGGTACTGTGCCCACCAGCAACTTCGGTACAGTCACGGGGGGAGGAGACAGCTCTCAGTGGGCCCAACCCAAAGCAAAGATCACACCAATAAGCTTGCCTAAGTTCTCCGAGAACAGGAGGGACTATTGGCACAGGAAGGCTGGTTGGGAGAGTATCCAGGCGAAAGCGGGTCCCACAGAGTCCTTTGAAGTGGAGCAGGAGAAACTGAAGGGTCAAGTGACAGAGTTACAGGAAGTCAATGTCAAGAAGGTAGAGGAGCAGAGTGAACTGAGGGCCCAGATGCCTGAGCTCAGCAAGGAGCTGAGCTCTGTAAAGACCCAGACTGCAGAGCTGCAGGAGACCTTGGTGCATCTCAATGAGCTTCAGTCTGATTTCTACCAGAAAGAGTCAGAAGTTTCTGCTCTGCATCAAGACCTCAAGGCACCAGAAGAAAAGCTGAGCTTAGCGCAGGAGGACTTGGCTGCTAACCACACCACTGCTAACTCCAAACCAGACAAAGGAACTGAAGAGAAGCCACAGCCAGAGCTCACTAAACAAGAGCAGAAGCACCTGGTGATACTGTCTTTAGAGAGCAGACCTTCTGACACAGTGGCTTGCACATGTGAGCAGCTTCTTTCGGCAGGCTGAAGGGAAGGTGGTGCAGCCTTTTGAAGAGGAATGACTGTGATGTACAGCTTGTGAAATCCATGGTGGTGACTTTCTGTGCTCTGCACAATCTGTGTCAAAGTCACGGGGAGATTTATAACAGTGAGTGGGAGGAACTCACAGCAGCAAGTGAGTGGAAGTGGCACAGGGTGCAGAGGAGGGCAGAGATGGACGTGAGGGTTTGATGCGTCACTTGTTGTGAACGAGCTAAATGTTCCTACTGCATCTTAAATAAAAGTTTGTACTTTATGCTGAAATGTCTCTTATGTCAAATGTCTCATAAACACATTTATGTCTGGGAACGTAAGTGTTTAATGTCATAAAATGAAGAAAAACGTCTCGCACACGGAGATCGAGGTGCAGCTGACCTGGGTCATATATATGTTATTTATAAATGTTTATAAAGAACAATAATAATAATACTGGAGAAAAGAGTGATGATAGTATGTGCAGAATCCAGTGCAGGAAACATGCTGACAATTTTCTCGATGAATCGTTTGGTCCATAAATGATCAGAAAACCCTAAAAATGTAGATCGTGTTTGTCAAACCTGGAAATGATGTTCCCAAATGTCTTATGTTTTCCACAAACCGAGATGATTTCTTTGTTATCCAGAGCAAAGAAATCAAGAAAATACGCACATTTAAGAAGCTTAAACAATCAGAAATCTTGTTTTGGTCAGGTAATTAGTCAGACAGACAGTCAGACAGACAGACAGACAGGACGTTTCCTCTGCAAATGTTGAGGACCACAACAGCTGACACAACAATGGTGTGTCATGGCTTGTTGAGCCAGTGGGGGGCGCTGTTGACTCAAACATCACAGTCCCGGTGAAAGTGACGTCAGTCACCGTCATGATTGTTGTTTGGTTATCAGCTGATGAGTGACGATGACAGTGATGAGGTAAGACTCAATCACACATGAGGGTATGTTTGCATAATATTATTATTTGAATTATTATTATCCATCCACTTGATCCTGCACAGGAGGGTCGCGGGGGCAATCTCAGCTGACAGAGGGCGGTAGGCGGGGCCACATCGTGGACAGTTCACCAGTTCATCACAGGGACACACAAAGAGACAAACAACCATTCACTCTCACTCTCACACCAACGGCAAATTCAGTGACCAATTTACCTAATCCACATACTGCATGTTTGTTTTTGGACTGTGGGAGGAAGCCGGAGAACCCGGAGAACCCACACACACACACACACACACAGGGGGGGAACGTGTTAAAACTCCATGCAGAAAGACCTTTGTTCCAACCGGGGCTCGAAACCTGGTCTTCTTGCTGCAAAGGCAGGAGTGAATAATTATTAGAATTGTATGTATGTATACATATATATATATATATATGTATACATATATATATATATATGTGTATATACATATATATATATATATATATATATATATATATATATATATATATATATATATATGTATATACACATATATATATATATATGTATACATATATATATATATATGTGTATATACATATATATATATATATATATATATATATATACATATGTATACATACAGTATATATATATATGTGTATATACATATATATATATATATATATATATACATATGTATACATACAGTATATATATATATGTATATATGTATATATCAGAATCAGAAAAAGCTTTATTGCCAAGTACGATTTTACACATACAAGGAATTTGTTCTGGTGTTGTTGGTGCATAACAAACATTCTCTAAATATAAACTATTAAAATAATAGTGATGGAACACAGCAGTCCTCACAGAAGCTGATGTATGACGTCACAGCCTCTGTGTACTCATCCAGACTGTTGGTAGCAGTCCTGAACACACCCCAGTCAGTGGAGTCCAAACACGCCTGCAGATCCTCCACAGCCTCACTGGTCCACTTCTTTGATGTCCTCACTACAGGTTTGCAGAGCTTTAGTTTCTGCCTGTAAAGCTGCCTGTTTTTATATTATCTTTCATTTTAGTATTAATTCCTACAAAATGAAAGTGTTTTTGTTATCTTTCATTTTAGTAGTTATTCCTACAAAATAAAACACAGGAAGTGACTTCATGTTCTCCTCAAGTGTCAGCTTTACAGAGTGCAGCGCAGGACCGTGACCACAAGAGGTCAGTGTCACACTCAGAGACTTCACTGTGTTTACCACACAGCAGATGACACAAACGTGTGTGCGTTTCTGCGTGTGTGTGTGTGTGTCTGTATGTGTGAGTGTCTATGTGTCTGGGTGGGTGCGTGTGTGTGTGCGTTTGTCTCTGTGTGAGTGTGCATCTATGTGTGTGTGTCTCTGTGTGAGTGTGCGTGTGTCTCTGTGTGTGTGTGTGTGTCTATGTGTGAGAGTGTGCGTGTGTCTCTGTGTGTGTGTCTGGGTGGGTGCGTGTGTGTGTGCGTTTGTCACTGTGTGAGTGTGTCTATGTGTGTGTGTCTCTGTGTGTGAGTGTGCGTGTGTCTCTGTGTGTGTCTGTGTCTGGGTGTTTGTGTGTGTCTGTGTGTGTGTGTGTGTGTGTCTGGGTGTGTGTGTGTGTGTGTGTGTCTGTGCGTGTGCGTGTGTGTGTGTGTGTGTGTGTGTGTCTGGGTGTGTGTGTGTGTCTGGGTGTGTGTGTGTGTGTGTGTCATTTGGTCCTGACAGCTGCTTCTCTCAAACACGACAAACAAAAGTAGAATCAGACGTTAGAGACGTTCACCAGTAAGATCTGAAACAATTAATCACTGAATTAACATTTAACTCATGTTAGAATCTATTCTTCGGTTTGAACGTGAGTTTTTTTAATAATAAAAAACAGAACCTTGTTAAAAAGTAACTAAGTAACTTTTACTCTGAGTACATTTTAAATATGCGTTCAGTGGTGAGCGTTCAGTGGTGCGTTCAGGTTCAGGTACAGATGTCCACTCACCATGTCCACCAGAGCCACGTACATGAAGAGTCCAGCGGCACATGGAGATGTTTGCGGCGTAGTGACCGATCAGGATACCGGTGATCATGCTCAGGAACGCCCTCATGGCCGATAGCACGTTGTACAGGATGCGGCCTTCAGCAGCACCGCAAAGTCACCTGGGAAAAATTCAAAAGTTCAAGTCGTTGAGAGCTAGCACTCAACGGAATATTAGCGTGGGAGGGGTTGCGAGAGGTCTTTCTGCATGGAGTCAGCATGTTCTCCCTGTGTGTACGTGGGTTTTCTCTGGCTTCCTCCCACAGTCCAAAAACATGCAATATGGAAATTAGGTAAATTGGACACTCTAAATTGACCATAGGTGTGAGAGTGAATAGTTGTTTGTCTCTGGTGAACTGTCTAGGGTGTGACCCCCCCTATCGCCGTATGTCAGCTGAGATTGGCACAGCACCTTCCTGTGGAGGATAAAGCAGTAGATGACGGATGCATAATAATAATAATAATAGATCTATCCCTTCCTTGCTCAGTGTTTGTTACTGGAGGTAAAAAAAAAAATCCCCTGCATGTTTTCAGTCATCATCAAGATGTGCAGAAGCCTGAAAACGAGCTATTCATTAGAATGACATCTAAAACATGCAGGACACTTTTGAATGTTATTTACATGCATGATTACTCATCTTAGCCACAATGATACCTGACAGGGCATCCATGTTGTAGAGAGACAGGTTATTGGCCGGTAGTTCGATAGGATGGGTCCCTTTTGAGGGTCCTTCAGGATTAGGACGTCCTGCCCTGGGTCAGCCACTCTGGGTGGGACCCATCCCTTAGCAGCTGGTTCATCTGCGCTGCTAGGCGTTCCTTGGAGTGCCGTTAGTTTCTTCAGGCAGGAGGCATGGATCATATCGAGGCCTGGTGCTGTCCAGCTCACTCATTCTTGGATGTCTGCCATTGGTTTACTGGTTCTTGTTCTGGGAGGTTACTGTGGTCTACTTTTAGGTCCACTAGCCATTGGGCATCTGGGTTGTGTGATGCCTCTTTTTCCCATATGGCCTTCCAGTATTCTGCCAACTCAGCTCTTGGTGGGTCTGACCCGTTGTTATTTCCTCCCTGCCACTGAGAGTGCACCTTGGCTGGTTCAGTGGAGAACAGCTTCTTTATTCTCCTGGCCTCTGCCTCCTTGGTGTATCTCTTGAACCGGGTGGCCAATGCTGTTAGTCTCTGTTTGGCAGTTTCGAGTGCTTCAGGTTCAGTATGTACTTGGTGTACTTTCCTTTATTCACCATGTTGCCTTTCTGTAGCTCTGCTAGCTGGTTAACTTCTCTCCGTGTTACCCTTATTTTGGCCTCTGGTGGATGCTGTCTGTTATGGTTTGAGCCCATCTTGTATCCAAGCATTTCTAGGATTACTATTGCTGTACTGTGTATCAGCTTATTGGTCTCAGTGATGGTTCCAGTAGGGATTGTTGTTAGTGCAGCATTCACATCCACTAGCAGATCTTCTGAAGGTACTTTACAAGTCAGCTTTGGTATTCGTATTCGGGGGTTCCAGGTTTCTAATTGTGCCATGATCTTCATTCTCAGGTCAGCAGCTCTTGTACTACGGCTGTTGGTAATTGTTGGGGCTTGGTACCCAATCTCTGATTGTTGGGGTGATGGTGGTATCCCCCCGCTGAGTTTTCGATTGCGGATGTTGGAACACTGGGCTAACAGCTGTTTCGCTGTTAGCCTTGATCGTGGGTTTCAAAGTAAACATTGGTCCCACATTCGCTGCATGTATCCCTTTTCTCTGGGGTTGCTCATATAGTAGCATTCCAACAGTTCCATGTTTTCCGCCCTTGTCCATCTATGTCTTGTTCCAGTAGCCCATATCTCATTAGGTTGCCCTGGTTCCCTGGCACCTGACCGAACCTTGTTGACCCAGGTGACGTCCGAGCCGGTATGACTCTATTTGTATACTCTCATGTTGCTGAGGGAGGCTGGAAGGATCTTGCCCAAGGGTCCTCACTGGGTCCTCACTCTATCTATATACATATATATGTATATATATATATATATATATATACACACACATATAGATAGATAGATAGATAGATAGATAGATAGATAGATAGATAGATAGATACTGTATGTTTACCTCAAATAATCATATTTCTTGATTATGCTACCTGTGTAAATGTCTCTTTTGTCTTATGGTGACAGTGACAGTTCATACCCAGGTTATGTCAGCCACTGTCCTTCAGGTGTGAGATGTTTCCCTCGATCAGGCTTCTGTAGAGCTCGATGATGATATGATGTGAAATATTTGAAGTGGAATCAAACCATGTCTTACACACATGGAGGTTGTGTTTCCAGGTTTTGATTGAAGATCATCTAAAGAAGGTGAAGCTGACTTTAAAACACATCTTTATGACGGCTGTCTTTAAATGGTTTGTTGCTTCTCCTACACACAGTTCCCACTGAGAAGATGTCAGTGTGTACTTCTGTAATGCTGATGTATTCTGTGAGGTGACCTGGATCATCTTCTCTCGCCCTCATCCCTCCCTGTGAAGCGTTCATACATTCCCTGTGTTTCTGGAGTGCTGTCTGTCAGCGCCTTCTTGTGCTGAAGAGACACTGACAGCCATTAATTATCACACAGGCTGAACCAAGGGCATTCCACACACACACACACACACCTGGCCTCCATTGGTCTTCATTATGTTTGACAAATGGATGTAAATGTTTTGTCCTGTGGGATCGTCCAGTCAGCATCAGGCCTGGACCAGCGTCTCTGAGTGGAAAGCAGCCGGCAGATTTAGGATGAGGGCTGCACCAAATCAACAAAACATGCGACGATGTGACGATAATGATATGGTGTTAATGTTTTTCTTTGGTGGGTTTGCTGCTAACGTAGACCCAGAACTCTGAAAATAATCTCTGCTGCTACAAATAAAAGCCTTTTTACTACCTGAATTGTTCAAATAGATATATACATGTATACATAAGTTACCAGCTGAGGCAGCAGGAGACCAGCGGCTCCTGAAGTCTGTCATTGATTATTAAAGCAGAGGCACTGCCATGTTTCTGCAGGATGTCACTATTTCTTACACACTGGACCTTTAAATTCAACCAAACTTCAAATTCTCTCATTTCTGTGCTCAACAGAGAACTGAAACAATGACATTTACAGTATAAAAAGTCATGTGAGGAACAAACAGTTTGTCTGGTCCTCACAACCCGAAAGGGAATGTTTGTTTTTAAGTTTAGGGCGTCACGGTGGAGCAGTGACTGGCGTTGTGGCTTCTCTTTGGGTACTCTGGTGTATGTTGGACCTGTGATGGACTGGGATCAGCTCCAGCTCCCTGTGACCCACAGGATAAAGTGGTAGAAGATGGATGGATGCTTGTGTTTAGAGCTAAGATTTCAAATGTGGTTAGGTTAGGTTGGGAGTTTAAGACCTGGTTTTAGGATTAGGGTTAGAATCAGGCATTTAGTTGTTGTGGTTAAGGTTAGAAAAGGGGCTAGGGAATGTTTTACGTCTGTGAAGGACTGCTGCGTGAGAATGTGTGTGTGCACCAGGTATTCCTTATGTTGTGGGGACCTACATCTGGTTACACAGTCACATTCTGGGGACTTGTCTTCCTTATGGGGACAACAACAACAACAACAACAGCAATAATAACAATAATAATAACGATGATAATAATAATAATAATACATAAATAAATAAACATTACCAAAACAGTAAGAAATGGTCCATTATGCATAATGGACCTTGTCAGGACCAGTAGTCCTCATGGACACCACAACCTAGTCCTGGAACCTCATTTGTAAGGAACTAGTTAAGTTTAGGACAAAGATTAGTTAAGGTTATGGTTAGTCATTAACTGATTATGGTTAAGTGATAAGACTTTGGTTAGTCTGTCCTAATGAATGGAAGTCAATGCAGAGTCCTGAGAAGAATAGCAGCACAAACCTGTGTGTGTGTGTGTGTGTGTGTGTGTGTGTGTGTGTGTCAGTACATGTCTGGAGTCACCACTGGTCACTGCAAGGATTATTTTGACATGCCAGATTGCTAACACACTCGCTCCAGTAACATCACCCCCCCCACACACACACACGCGCGCACACACAGACCATTGCCCAGGTGTTAAGGGAAAGTTCTTCACTAAGCACTTACAGACACAGAGGGAGAAAGTGTGTGTGTGAGAGAGTAAAGGCAGTTAATCTCTTAGTGATCCTCTATACCAGCATCCAGAGGTGAAGCTGTGGCAGGTACAGCCCTCATCCACCATCTGCTGGTGTGTGTGTGTGTGTGTGTGGGGGTAAAATATATCTGTTGTGGACAGATGTGAAAAACACACCTGGATCAAAACATAGGTATTTCCATCCAAGTGTTAAACACAGCTGTGTCCACAGTGGAGGTCACTGACAGTAGCAGACATGTTGTAATAATCATGTTTGATTGGAAAAATGATCCACATGCCTCTGAACAGCAGCACTTATCATTCATGGTCCTGGTGCCAAAGGTCAGACCTGCTGGACCTGTATTCTCAGGAGGTTTTTCTTTTTTAAGTTGTAATATGACAAGAATAAAGTTATTATTATTATTATTGTTGTTATTGTAATAATAATAATAATAATAATAATAATAACTTCATTCCAAGGTCACTGTACAGCAGTAGTTGAAAAAAACCTGCAGGAACAAGTGATTTAAAAGAGTCCAGAGTTGGTGCAGAGCTGCAGGTGCAGGAGATGGAGACGAGGCCGAGGTCAGCAGACCGCAGGTTCCAGCAGGGGCGGTTCACATGGAGGAGGTCAGAAAGATGATGTGGAGCAAGTGAAGGACTTGTAGCAGAGGAGGAGAAGCTTGAAGAGGATCCAGAACTTAACGGCGAGCCAGTGCAGATGTTTGGTCTGAGTGAGAACCCTGGCAGCAGAGTTCTGAACATGGGTTTTCTTGGGGAGCCCACACAGGACAGCTCTGCAGGAGTGCAGGCGTGATGTGATGAATGCATGGATGAGGGTCTCAGCAACAGAATCAGGGAGATATTTCTGATTGGCACTTCCGGGCTATGGGCTCTTTAACAAAAAAGGTAGTTCAGTGGTAGTCGTCTTTCAACTTGAAGGTTTAGGGTTTGATTCCCAGCTCTGCTAGTCTATATTTCAATGTGTCCTTGGGCAAAGCTGTGCCAGCAGTGTGTGAATATACGTCCTCACTGGCCTGTTACATTATCATACCCAGTTAATCAGTGTGGGTTAGGGTTAGCTTTAGCTGGGTTACAGTTAGCTGTGGGTACATTAGCTTCACAGCTGCAGTGCGGGAAAAGGTGTCGCCCTGACTCGAGATGAGACGACAAATTACTCGGTATCTGTATCAGTGCAATACTGGCAAAAACCACTGAATCTGCCTCTGGAAACAGGCAAAGGTCCAATAGCACATGAACCATCCAGTATCCACCATGTTTACTCCACATGAGGGTCACAGTTCAGGGTGGTTGCTGGGAAGCTCATGTCAGGTCCAGTTATTTATGCATACACTCTGACATATATTCTGCACTCAAGCAACTAGAACAAGGAAATGTGATAATTATGTGAAACTAATAGTTACATTACATGTCATTCATCCAAAGTGACTTACAATAAGTGCATTTCAACATTTGGGTACAAACAAGAGCTCGAAGTGAGTAAGTGCTTGCTTCAAAGTAAGCCAAATTATAAGGTGCTATATAATAGTGTTTTTATTTAAGGTGTACTTGGAGCAAATAACACACAACAGGCAGCTGTTTGTCTACACACTTGAACTGAGGCAGAAAAGGCTCCGCTGCATGTGCATGTTTCTGCAACGCTGTCAATCAAAAAGTGGTTTACTCCCAGAGAAGCTGAGCTTCTGTGGAAGTGAGTTTTTTAAAGTATTTCTATTCTATTCTATTCTATTCTGTGTGACAGTGGTTTTAATGCGGAGGCTGCTACGGGAATACGAACATGACGTAAGGCGATGCATCATCCGTGATAAACAGGTGATTCTAAACTAACTTGTGACACGTTCTAATCACGTTTATTATTGAAATGTAAATACAACACAGAACATATGCGGTCGCAGGTCACTGGAGTCAATCACAGAAGTCAGGTCACCAGTCCATCACAGGTCAAGCACACATGACTCCATGAGCTCCACACTTGCCCGTGACAATCATGTTGCACAACAAGGCTTTCACGGGGGGGGGGGCAACTGTCATCACAAACAAGAACCATCTGTCTCATTTGTGTAACTTGTTTTCTTTTAATATGAGAAGTATGCTGAAGAGATGTGGGAGTTTGAGAGAGGCCTAGGAGGGCCGAGCCCTGGCCTAAAGCCAGCCTTTGCCTGGGTTCTCTGTGAGAGTGGCATTAACATCCAGCCAACCTGTTAACCCTTCACACACAGAGCCTGACATATGCAGAGCTTCAGCACCTGAGGAGGATGATGAGGTTCTCTCCTCATCTCTCATACTTTTAGAATGCATTTATTGGAGAGGAGTCACTGCCTCTGTTTGTTTCAAATGTCACATGATTAGTATTTGTGATGATGTCATTATAAAGTCATTTCTTACTGGAAACTCAATCACTCTCCTGCACCAAAGGTAAAGGTCACATTAGCTTGCAAGGACTCAGGAGCACATATGCATAGACATACTGTATATGCATACACATATACTGTATGCATATATACATAGACATATATGCAGTGGCAGCCCGTCCATAGAGGGCGCCCCACCAGTCTCACATGAAGAAGAAGATAGGAATCATCTGCCAAGTTTAACGTTGTTTGAATAAGTAACGCAAAAGATGTCATTAAATATATCTGTAAAAGAAGCACGCATTGGC